>NW_017257470.1:1449605-1521793 GCF_001594055.1 Mycetomoellerius zeteki | reverse complement strand
TTACTTTTGATATACAAAAACGAAAAAGCTTACGTATTTGGCTGTTGATAGTCAGACACAGATTATTGTATTAAGGTACAATAATCTCTGTCTTTGTGCTACATTACGCAAGCATAGACGTATCTATATATATTTTAGTTATTTAGATATTTGCATTTGACCAACTTGCCCCTATGCTCAAATAGCCCCGCTCTACCCTAATTGATGTTAATTATACGAAATCGATGAAATATATAATAATAAAAATTGTTTATTGATTTAATAAGTTTGGTTAATATTTATCTTTGAAACTATTTTAATTTTTTGGATTTTATTTTGAATATCAAAAAGTCATTAATAATTTTAAATAATTTCTAATTAAAAATTTGATATTGAGAATAATCATTAATTTTTATTTGTATTTAATATACAAATTTATTAAATTTGTATTGCTTGTTTTTGACAGTCACATTTTTAACATTACGGAATTACAAGTATAGTTTAGTGATCAATTATTATATGCAAAGACCTCATCGCTGTCCCTCGTGTTAGATGGATGCCTGTGATTGCATGTTTGTACCGATGGAAAATCAAAATTATTTTCATCGTTGAGAGTTATTCTTCGTCGTTTTTCGTAAAGTCCATTCGCGAAGTCTAGTTTGGTGTTTTTTTGGAGATTCTTATACAGAATCTGAATTAATCCCGGATTTTCTCGTCTGTAATTACTGGAAATACCTAATAATTTGGTCAATGACAATTACTATATATATTTTGAAGTTAAGTTGTGAAATTTATTCAGTGATATATTTTAGCATACAATTTTCATTGCTTTTTTTGTTTTATTAAATGTTCTCTCACTAATAATGATAATGTTAGTAATAGTATTGTCTTAATAACAATAGAAATTTATTACTATGTGATTAATATGTATGTACATATAATATGATTATCTGTTTAAGTCCAAATTATTAAGTAAATAAATTTAAATTTTCTACAAATAGTTTGCTCAATTTTCAATGATTCCTCTAACAAAAATATGATTACGAATGTATGTATTTAATTTTCTAACTGCTATTTTAAAATCACTTTTAGGTATTGGACATCCCGCCATTCCAGGATATGAATCACAATTATTAATTTATATGTATATACTTACATACTTTTCTATGATAAAATACGTGCAGATATTATGAGATTATATTTAATAAATTTTGATTTTTGTCGATGAATTTAATTATAAATGTGTGGCTACAAAAAATTTGAGATAAGTCGAATGGGTACCTTCATATTAGCGGGATAGTAATAAATTAAATTTTTGGAAAATGCAGAAAAATAAGGAACTGTTAAATTTTATATAATAAATTTTTTAATATAATTGTTTTTTAAATCCCATTATTATCGGGTTCGTCTTATCTCGAACAGTTGGTACTCGTGAAACTTTGTACCCACATATAAAAAATTACAATAACGCATGTATTTTATTATTATTAAATATATTCCTTCGTAATCACTATTCCATAAGGAAATCATTCTATCCGTTTATTTTAGAGATGATTTTTAGTGATGTGTGACAGAACATATTTTCTCGCCAATTTTAATATTATATTAAAAATGATAATTGTAATTGACATGCTACCAAAATTATTACTATCTTAAGTAGTCTGAAAGATTCGGGATTCACATCCTCTTGTAACAAGATCACTGGTATTTGATGGATTGCTTAACTTTTCTTTGCAAATGGATCTTGTGAATTTGATGTAGAATCACAATACATTAAGTTCGCTTTCCATTATGAAGATTGTTCTTCTTTGTATCGGATACTCACCAGCGTACCACAAGGCGGAGGAACTTTGATATAATGAAATTATTGAGATAGTTACCTTGAACGCGATGAAAGTGATGTTATAAATATATTAATGACTTTTTATTGCGATATTATTAAGTTTTATATTCGCAAATTAATAATTAATATTAAATACGATCTAATTGTTGTTAATATTTCATTCCGCTTTTCTCAATATTTCATTAAATATTGGGTTAGAAAAATTTATGTTATCGTATATATTTTCAACGTTTTCGTATAATTCCGCATTAATAAATTTTGTTAATTATGCTCCTATAATATAATTTTTATTATATTTCGAACAGCATTTATAATTGTACATTGTATTATAAACAATTATTATTGTACTGAATGTATAAAGGATTTCAATAAAAGATAGTATTAAAAATGTTATGCAATATGATTTTATCGAATTTCGCTAATCATAATGCAATATAATTATTTTATCGTATTTCGTTAATTATAATGTAATATAATTACCGAAAAATACAATAAAATAATTTAACATAAAAATAAAAAATAAAATTTAAATATTCTTACCTGCAAAAACGGACTACTAAATTTATTAGTAGCCCGTTCTTTTACAGGTGAGTATATTTACAAAGAATAGAGGACTGCCGATAAAATCAGCGGGGGTGGTGGAGGGCCTCTAGCCCGTTTTTACTAAATTAAACCTTAAATTGACAATATATGTTTAGAAAAGTTTGAATTTATTAAAGTCTGTAATTACTAGTAATTATAAAGACTTTGATACATACTAGTAATTATGTTTGGTAAAAACAGACTGAAAATTTGCATAAAGAAACATAATTTCGTAATTTTATGAGATATTATAACATAAATATTATAAAACAAAGTTCACTAAATTAACTCGTTTGAATATTCAATTTCGTCTATTAAAATTCAACATGTTTTATTTACATACGTAGGAGATGCGAAAATTTTCGTTCAAGGACCCATTAAATTATTTTTAATTCTTATAGATAGTCAGCGCGAGTCTATCCTCAGGATTTAGTACAGACACGAACTACATCTACTTTCGACGATACGATTTTATCGATAGTGTTTATCAGAAAATGTATGTAGTGTCACGTAGTTCCCAAACTGAAAATGGATGTACTGGCGGTAGTGTAAAGACGATTTAAAGTCACTAGATCTATAAAGTAGCGCAATTGATTTCAGAAAGTTACGTCAAAATGGCCGAAGTGTATGTACATAGTATACGATTCTAAGCATGATGGTTGATGATTCATTTTTTTAAACTGAACATGTCCCTTCGTGCACTTTCATGCACTAAACTTTTATAGCAAATAAATTCGTATTTAACTAAAGAACACATAAATTAAGCTTTCGTACATATTCTTTTGGTCATAAATAAACTAATTACAATTAAAAAACATTGATTTACATATTTGACGGCTTCATTTTCTCAAATAAAATACGTATATACAAATGCATAATTTCGAAATGGCTGTGTTTTGCGTCAAAATGGATGCGAGTTTGCTTTATAGATCTAGTGACTTTAGACGATTTCGACGGTAACAAGAAAAAAGCTGGCCTGGCTTCTCTCAGATTTCTCTCTGTATGATATTATAAATCTACTCTGCTTTGATATAAATCTAAAGTTAAGTTTTATATTATGTATAAAATTTTACATTAATCATTTCACTTTCTATTTATGATATTTTTTTTTTTCAGTATTATATACTATTATAATTACTTATGGTATTTACATATTATTATAATGCACAGTTTTTTATATTTATGTACAAATTAAACAAAAATTTCTCAGAATTTAGTTTTATCAAATATATGTGTATGTACGAACAACATACATTGCATTTGTAAATAATATAATAAACTGTTATATAATTAAATAGTACAATATACTAATACAATTTATATGAAATCGTATTCAATGAATAAATGTTAATAAAGGATATCGCGTTTATATTTAATAAAAGGGGATATTTGGCTATATAATAAATAAACGACAACTCCAGTGGACAGGATTTTCCTGCATATTTATATCAGATCATACATTATTTCCAAGATAATCCTTGGAAGCTGCGCACCGCGCGATCGAGCCGTTTCGCGAGCTCCCATATGTTTTCTGTTGTGTGAAAAAGCGTCAAAAAAACTGAATCTACGCGAAATCAGAATAGAAATTCGAATATTGGCTGGTCTTTCTTACAAGACCTTGATATGTTCAATTGGAACCACCATCTTTATTCTCGGTTTTGAGCAGGGAAAATTAACATTTAACTCCTTGCGCCTCTCTTTTATTTTTCTTAGATATTTTCCTTAATAAAATATCAGATAATCGAAAATTAATCTCTTGTATAAGTATAAAATTATAGTGTGGTCGATACTTATGTCCAACACAATAATTATTAATTAATACTACAAGGAATATACAAAAAAGACGTAATATACGGTTACTTTATATGATAAATCGATCAATTGATTTTATAATCTAATTTACCTTGATAATAATTTTTAACGTTATGTAATTTAAAATAAATTAGGTATATAATGACGCAAGGAATTAATTAATTTAATAATATAATTAATTAACTAATAATCAAATAGCAATTGCAATTTCGGCGATTCACTCATCTTTTTGTCTTATTTGTCACAAAATGTTTCGGAACTATGACTGACATAATCGATTCCGCGAGTCTTCGTACTTCGCAATGGTCTAATAACTAAATTAATTAATACAATATCTTAGTAAGATTCTAATATTAATCGTATATTATTGCTACGCGAATCTTGAAGCACGAGGCTGGAAGAGACTGACGGATCGTTGGATACGACATAATTGACGGTTACAGATTGTTCTATTCATTCGTTTTATAAAGTTGCAGAACTTTAAGCCTTCATGCATCCAATATACAGATATCATTATTGTAGAAAGTTAAGTAAAATTTTTCAATAAAATATTAATAAATAATTGTTAATTTTAAATGTTTTGTGATATTGGAAGAAATGTCTTCCAAGAAGTTTAAATATCATTCTTTATTAAAATACAGGTAATTCTTCATTAATTTTTCAATAAAAAATTTTATTTAATTAGATAAAAATATGTATAGCTAAAAATATAACATTATATTATATTTTAATTAAATTTATATTTTTTATACTGCCTAAAATATAAATGAAAATAATGTTGCATCCGCTTACCTCTCTCTTGAGCGATAACAGATTTTTGTTGCGTGCGCGCATTCGTTACTTTTTATCGTACGTCGCCTAAGAAACTTTGACTACTCTCAAAAATTTAATCCATTTCATTTTAGAATAAGAAAAGTTAATATCGGATAAAAAAATGTAGTCTGGAGACAAGCGTTTGGACGCACAATTTCATAATTTCTTAGGCGGCATACGATAAGAAGTAGCGAATGCATTCGCGCAGAGAAAATCTATTACCGCTCAAGACAGGGGAGAGAGAGAGAGAGAGAGAGAGAGATATGGGTAATATTATTTTTATATTATGATCATTTTAAAGTACAAGGTTCAAGCTTTAATTCAATCCCTATTAAAAGTCTTTAGCGCGTCAGGTTTACCTATAACGTTGTTTAAAAAATGATAAAAAAGCGTGTTTTTTGTTATTTTGACCTCAATTTTTTTGAAAAACCTGACATAATATAAAAGTTTCATTGTCGAATTTGGATTTAGCAATGAAAAATTTATAGGAAAAGATACACCTCATCCATGTTGCACGTTTAATGTCTACCTATATAATTGATATCGATGCATATGGCTTAAAGACGCACGAGGTAAAAGTTCTGTAATTTAGTAATACTTGTAGTAATATATTTAGTAATACTTATTTTGTAAATTATTTTACATGTATTACATTTATGTATGTGACGTATCCTTTTTTCACTTTTTAAGTTGTACAATATTTTTGTCTTAATAGCGCTACATCAAAAGTAACAAAGTTGTTCTATGAAAGTATCTTTAACAAACAACGCCACTTTTAGAGCGTTGTAACAATAAACGATAAACATTTGATTTTACGTATTAAAAGAATTTGAGGCGTTTCTTTTTTATCTTCGATACAGAACTCACACGATGCTTTTTCAATTATCTTAACAAATTCATCATCAATTACTATAATTACTAAGCCTCGAAAAACTCGCGTAATTGTGTGTGTAGAGTTGTTAAGTTCTTAAATTTTAAAATCACTTTGTGATATCATAACAATTTTCTAAAACTCGGCTCCAAAAATTTCGCTATTTTAAGCGAATGGAGAAAAATTTCTATTTAATTAAGGACGTTTCTTCATTAACCTAATGGTAAATATGTGCAGTATACAAATACTTAAAAAAACATGTATCTCGAACGTAGTCGAGCGTAGCTCCGTATCGTATTTGATTTCAAAATCAATTTGTGTGTTTTGAACGTTTTCAATTGTATTTGCGCTCGGATCGATTTTTCACTCTCTACATATTTTTGTAAATAACTCATCAAATTGCGACGACTGATATGAAATTGTAGAGAATACTGTAAAAGAGCGCAAATTCTTATGAAAAGTTTGTTGAGCTGTTGAATCAGTTCGATCAATCGGTAATCGCGCGGGTCACAATAGTTCATGTACAATATGATACGCGAGGAAGTTAGAATTCATACGAGTCGTACGAAGACCCACGTTTGCGGTTTGTTTGGAAGAATTAATACTGTAAAGAAAAGTTACTTTACAATCACGATATTATTTTGTTAAGAAGTTTGCTTGAGAGAATAATCACACTTTGGCGCAAATTAAACATTAATCAATATTCACTGTGTGCAATTGAAATGTTAGAGAAATTGTTATAAAACAATTTATGATGAATCAATATAAAATAAAATAGTATCAAGTATGAATGTATCCATTAATAATTTTAGTTAGCAATATTCATTTCTAGGGAGTTAAAGCTTCTTTGCATTTAATAAAAATTTAAAGTTTCAATTTTGTAATTTACATTATATACCACTACTTTTTAAATTTGATATGCGGTAAGTTAATCAGCAAATTTATTTAATTGAATAAAATAAGATTAAAAACAGCGACTAGATCTTAATTCCTTAAAAAATTAAACGTGTCGTATCATCTTGTAAGCTTAGTAATCAAGCAAAATGCAATATAAACTTTATGCGAAAGCAAGAGGCGGCTAAGTTTGAGGAATATGAGGAAGTTTACCAACTCTTTCTCAAGTGAGATCGTTGCATCGTCACAAAATAACATCGCGGTTACAAAGCAAGCTCTTTACAGTAACGCCATGCCCTCCGACGCATTGGCTACACACACTCATACACACACGTGCGCAATCTCGCATGCATGCGTAATTATTGCATTGCCCTCGCGTCGCTTTTTACAGTTAAGCAGTCACCCCTCACGCGCGCGCGTTCGCACGAAGCACGGAATTATTAAGAACAATGTGGAAAAAATGTTAAGATGTAATAGCTAAACCATTATTTGAGATCAAATTGAGAAAAATTATTTTGTGATAAAAGTGTTAACGACAGCTATTGTTGTGTTTTAATTGAAAGAAAAAATTTGTATTCAGAAAATTATATTAACAAAATTCTCGATGCTTAATCATTATTTTTCTACTAACTGAGCTGTTTCTCAAAATCCAATTATTACACGATAAAATGTAGTACAACAACTCTCTGATGCGTATCTCGTTGTGTTTGAGATTTATAGAAATGATTCTTCAGCAAGGTGGATATCATTATCGTTGACCGTAGAAATCACGATTTCTCGACGTATACGTGTATCTAATGCGCAGTACGTTACGGAGAGTAATTAGGCCGCGTGCAGTCTCGACTTTGGCGTTGGATATTTGATTATCTGATTCAACTGGACCATATGAGATGGCCACGAATAGATACAGGCGCAGCGCTTAATGTACATTAATGATGATTACGCTCGCGTATGCTCTGTACCATCCAAATGTTCGTTCATAAAAAAGAATAAAAGGAATCGTGAGATATTACTCTTAACAAGACGTCTGCAAAAGATTGCAACGTGTGTAGCACGATCTATTTTGCAGAGTATATATAAAAAAAGATAAAATTAAAAGAGAAAGAAGGACATAAAGAGAATTTATCCGTTGTACATAATATATAAAACATAACTTATCAGTATAACATTTGATATATAGTATAATCAAACATATATGTATAATAATAATAATTTTACAAAAGTATATCTCGTAGTAAAATAGAATTTGTTGTTAAATATGTGATCAAAGTATCGACATAATATCGTTCTACCCGTGCTTCGTGGAGGAAAGTTGCATTCGTTGAATGCAGCAGTATTAAAGCTACTCGCCTCTTAGCGAACAGTGCGTCAAAAGTACCTTGCCAGTGAGTAGTAATTGAGCGTAATGGTTCTTACCGGCTGATATCCGTGCGTCTATAATCGACGATCTAGGATCGTCTAGGGGCATTATTTCCGCGCTTATTTACAATCCGATGCAGCGAGTACAAACTACGAGCAAACCTCATCGTTACACCACTTTCGGAACATCCCGTGTCGATCAAGATTGAATGTAGGACTTTCAAAGAATAATGAACGCAATGTCCAAATGAAAATACCGGCACAATTTTGAAATGCATATTTAATTAATAATTAATTAAAATATAGATACGATTAAATGTGCAGAATTAATTGATGTGACATTTCCATAGAATATAATTAGTGAAAATATACAATTAAAATGCAACGAATTAATACGGGCATTAAATTAACGAAATCACAATTCAGAGCAATAAAATATGCAATTTGCATTTCTACCAAATGTTATATTAAACTAATTGAACCGAGTTTCCGTTAAATTCTTTATGCGCGCATTATAATCGCGCATGCATCTTAATTATAGGTTTAAATCTATAATATCAAAATTAATGATTGAAGTACGAGACACTTCACGTATCTATTTGATATAGATAATTCGTATATTTGCGCTGTGACTCAAAAAAAGACCTTTCAACCTTGATTTACGCTTCTTGCGAAATTTTCCTGTTTGGTCCACGTCTTCGAGATAGATCGAATTTATTAAAATCCATACAGCACAGATCTCCAGAGATGATCTAATAACGTCCAAAGGATGTTCTACGTTCTAAGGACGTTTAGAGGACGTCCCTCGGATAAAGTGTGCTGTATAAAGAGAGCTGCTTCGCTTTTCAATCGATCGTCCCCGAAGAGCCAATCTCGCAGCCACTGAAACGATTAACCTCGCCGCTTTCTAACTAATCAACATATATTATATCCTGACTACATGCGCGTATGTATAACGTGACATTAACATCTTCCATTCTTTTGAGCGACATGCCCGCGATTCATAAATTTTATACATTATTGCTTTTCCACGTCACGCACGCACAATCCGCCTCGCGCTTTTTCTCATTTCTGATTTTATTCAACAGTTTTAATTTAATTAAATTGTTACTATTTAATAGGATCTTCTTTCTAGTTCATTAAATAATACTTACTAATTAAAATTAACCAACGTGTCGAGAAAGGACATGTTAGTGTTGCATTAAACCACAATAAATCTGATTCCATTCTCATTTCTTCTTGTACCATAATTTTGTTATATGTATATTGGATATCAGTTTTTATCTGTGCTATGTGTTTTAAGCGGAAAATAAAGTTTATGATTAGCATAAAGGTATGGTTATTAAAAGATAACATAATTTTTAGATAAAAGTTTAAAATACTGCTATTGCAAAGATAAATATAGATAATTAGGCACAGTTTGGTCAACAATTAAGTAAAATTAATTTTAAAAAGTACTTGATTATAATTGTACTTGATTCTAATTTTTTTGTGCAATGAGATCGGGAATAATAAAATTACGATGTATATAATAGCGTGAATTAAATTATAACGCAAAGTAATTACTGCTAAAGAGGAATACGAAAGAACGAAATGGTATTCACACCGGCATTTGCGCGTTTATAATCGCTTTACAATCTGCACAGTAATAGTATAATTTATATTATTATTTAATGTAATATAATTCAGGGAAGAGCGCGGGGAACGATTGGCACGCATAAACGCACTCTTGTATTTTGCACGCAGAATTCACACGCACACAAGGCGATAGTTACACTCGCGCTTAGATCGAATGTCACCTAATTGAATTACCGTATTACAACTTGTCGTCTAATTCGCACTTGTCCATGTACAAACAATATGCAGCCAGAACGAGCTGGCTGTCTGCATTTATCTTGTATTACTTATATTTATATATATATATATATGCTTACATAACGTATATTTATAGAGTATATCGTATGCATAGAAGGGCTCTATTTATTTGCCGTATTGTTCCTGCCGCTACATTATCTAGCAAGTTTTCGTTAGTTAACTCCGACGGCTCCCGGATTCGCCTGAAGCTTTAGCGCAATTATAATCCTCAAGATTCTGTCTAACGGATCTCGTCACTTTATTCGGCTAGCAAGAATCAAAGGGATAAAAAAGTTTTCGAAGTAACCGTTATTTTTACGTATTTATTAATGGCTGTTTGTCTAACCTGTATCTATTTTTCAGGGATTAGCCTTCCCGTTTATATTGATTGTTACTTTTTTAATTATTTTCGATAAATGGAAACAAACGGGCAACTAAAAAATGAATTATTCAGAGTTTAAAGTAATAAAAAGTTATAAATATTTATAAATATAATTTAAAAGTATAATTTAAAAAATAATTAAAGGTTTAATTGATAATATGCTTTTACTTTTTTGTCTCATTTTTGCGACAAGTTGAGCGTATCGTTATAAATAAAAAATAAATAATAAAAGATTTCTCATGGAAGTGTGATTAGTGTAAGTATTTAAATTTCAAGCTATATATATATATATATACATAGACGTAACTATGATGATATTGTATTGAAAAGTAATGAAGAAGGAAAGAATTAAATTATGATTGACATTTTTGCATCAAATTTTGTATTCAGCTATTCTACATTTGTCGTCCATGACAATTAAATGCATTTGGAATTTTATTAGATAAAATGTAATTAAGACACTTCCGTTTGAAACAAATTATTGATGGAACGTTATCGAGATTCGATGCTGGAAAAATAAGATTGTCTTTGATCCTTGAAACACTAAACTAATCATCTTTAAAAGAGATGGTGTAGTAGTGACGAGTCTGTAGCAGCAAGGGATAATTATAGGAATCCCGAGGGTTATTAATCGCCGGTATCGAGATTATGATCGAGCCAGCGGGAGGACTTCTCCGGCTGCTGAATAATTCCAGCTCGTGAATTTCTGAATAATTTGTAAATGTCAAGCGCTCGGTCGCCGTTTACAAGTTTTCCGCTTCGTATCCCCCTCTCGTCGTCCGAGTTGACAAATCGACCGTTTATACAGGGTGCCTCCCACAGTCACGAACTATTGACATTGCGCGCCATAATTACGGAGACGCGATGCGAGGTGCCGCGCCGTTTCGCATTGATATGCGCCACCTTTATCGGCGCCATCGGCTAATAAAATAATCGAGGACACAAATATATAAAAGAAACGATCGAGGAGAGCAAAAGTACATTTACACTGTCAGCAATTAATGTCTAACGAGAAGACATATTGCTTCTTTTTTGTAAATATAAATAAAAAAGGTTATCTCATGTCTAAAAGAATTATCTCATGTCTCTATGTTTGATTAATGATATACTTCCTGCATAATGAGTTGAAAATTCGATTGTCGGATTTATATTGGCTTCTCTAAATCTATATGTGTGATATTAAGGCGATATTATCTAGCAAGTTTTGAGGCCATTTTTTTATTTAGCAAAAATTTGATTGGACGTCTTGCCTCTTTAGGACTTAGATTTTCTAAGGCACCCCGTACACTTCTAAGATAATTGAATATTTACAACTTGAATGTGTGCGATTTGAAAATGAGGAAAATGACAAAGAGAAAGAAAAGAATTCGGGGACCATTTGTCGAGATCGACTCGGGATACTTCGTATACATCGGTGCGATTTGAAACTTGAAAACGAGCGAACCACGATCGACTTTTTCGCTCGACCGCATTTTCAGGCTACCTCTATTACACACCTTTTCTTCTGTTTACATCGCTATTAACAATCTACATTTATCTATACACTCGAGTCTCTCGCGACACATCGTATAGACGCATGTGCTTCAGGTTTAGATTTCAACTTTAACAAACACCTAATGGTCCAGTATGGGAGGAAGTTTGCGTTGCTTGGCCATTAATTATACAGTAGATTAGTGCTTAGCCATTTATACAGACTGCCTCTCGCGTTACGATCGATTTATTATACACGTGTTATACTCTCGTCTCGAACGATCGCGAATCGCGCCCACCGCATTCTGCCCTTCTATCATGATCTGTTATGATCGATTTTATGTTTTTATTTTAATTTTACGGGATGTCTCTTGAGGCCAACTTCGAAAAAGTGCGAAAAGGGCTTTTATATAATGTCTTTACTTTTATTTTTCTTTGATTAATTTGTCAAGATTGCCCCTCTGTCGCATCAAAAGCGCAAATTAATTCGAATTATTAATTTATTTTCCATCCGGATTAACATTGTAATATAATATTAACGATAATATAATTGTGTGAAGAGTTTCAACGTTTAAAAATAAAATACTTCGAGTGTATATACATATGTAATAATTTTATTCAACAATTTGCAACAAAATGTTTCTATCTATTCGTGGACTTTGCGTTAATCATCCGTTTTTCTAAGTAATGATTGCAATCTTGTCTGCCAATCAAGATTGGACATTGAAAATTTATTTTATATGTACAGGGTGTTTCCAAATTAAATCGCAAAACTTCGGGAGCGTGTAGAGGAGTAAAAAACTAAGAAAAAAAGTCCTATAGACATATGCTCGTTTTTGCTCCGTTTCAGAGAAATCGAAAAAAAATGTTTACATTTCTTGCCATATCTAGCACCGACATATTTGATTACATTTTCCACTTTCTGTTATGAATTTGTCAGTCGCTCTTTGAAAGCCTTTAACAGTAGATGAATTTTGTCTTTTGCAATATGCCGCGTACGTATTCTAATAGTGAATATGCTGATTGCATATGTCTATAGGACTTTTTTTCTTAGTTTTTTACTCCTCTACACGCTCCCGAAGTTTTGCCATTTAATTTGGAAACACCCTGTATATATACATTATATATAGAATATATATATAATTTATATATGTATATATTTAATCTCATTACAGAACGCAAAAATCTTGATTTTTCTCATTATTTAACATTTCTCAGGTTTTACATGTCATTAATATTATTCTCTATCAATCACTCGCCCGTAAATCATCTTGTAATCAAACATCATTAGTACCGCGTACAATTGTTAATGATTAACTCGCAATGCAACTCATGTCCAAGTTACGTCGGTTGCATGTCGATCGCGCAATAGTCTCATCGCAAAACACTTTTGACGGCGGAATTATCGTGAAAAATGAAAACACAATTGTCCGATGATTTCTACTTGATTTCGCGCATTTGACAAATGTATTCCGTGTCAATCTCGTTTCCAAAACTCATCAAACCGACCTCAAAGCGGCGTCGATCGTCCAGGGCATCATCGATCATCTGTCATTAATCCTTCAAGTACCGCGTAGCGCAATAGCACTATTTTGTAGGTGTTGTTACAGTATTATTATAGTATAACGCAGGATCTTCAGTCAGGTATACTTGTCGCGTTCGTGGCATACATTAGCATCTACAGTAAATGCTTTCAAATTGTTGAACATGCAATGAATATTTTGTGTGTAAAAGAATATGTAAATTCGCTATTTTCTCCAATATGTATGTATGTGTATGTGTGTTTGAAAAATAAAATCTGAATAATCTCAAAATAGATAGTTTTAATGCAGTTTAAACACATGTCACAATTTTTATTGGTGCCTTAATAACTTTTGTAATTTCTGTAAAAAGTAAATGATAAAATAAAATGTTAAAACAAAAAAAAATATGTATACATAGAAGACATATAATAATGTGCAAAAATAATAGCGCATTCTTTAGAATTTTGTCTGTGAAAAATAATTTTGTTTATTATACAGTATTGATTTAATGTTAATTACGTAACCATTGCATGCTTCCAAGATCCGGAATTATATGATAGTCAAAGAATTAAGACTAAGGTTCGAGGACGCCCTGTCGAGATGTAGTATGTAACAAAAATACCATTAAATATCAATATATATTTAATAATATCTTCAATGGCGCGGTGAGCGATCCGCGATCGGCGGGAATGTGTGGGGATCTCTGTGCGGATCCGCCGATCGATCCCTGCGATCTGTTGATCCGCACGGCGATCGAGGGCTAGGCGGGGTTTCTTCCCTTCGTGGATCTGCGCCCTTCAAGGCCACGAGTTCTCTCTCATCAGGGTGGAACCGCCTATTGTCGGAACCGCCGCTACCACATGAACGCGACATGTGGCGATCCTCCACAAGGAGGACACTCGATACAGATTCTTAGTGATATCTTGATGTCCCTGTCACGAACCAAAGGAGCAAGTTGACCCAAAGAAGCTGATTGCAAACAGAACAACAAGGAGCACCGACGACGACCTGGAAATCGCCGCTTCGTTGCTGTACGGCATCTTCACCTCAACCTCGGCCATTTTGAAGATCGAGAGTAGCGGATGCGTGCGTACCTCGTGATGCTTATTGTTGATCTTGTCGCTGAGATCTTGCATCATCGATGCGCACTCCTCCTGTAAATCGAACATGTTGATTAGCGCATTTTCAAATTCAGTTCAATTCACACATACAATTCACATTTTTGCACAAAGGCAGCTTTTTTATTTCAACGTGAACTTAATGTGATATTAGATTAATTATCAAATCTTTTACATCTATTATAATTGATCAAATAATAATCATACTATAAGAAAACATTCTTGTCTGATTTTTTAATGTTCCAGCGTCATTTTGAGTTGATTCTTGTTTGAATTTACAGATATATTATTTTGAGTTTTTAATAAACAGAATGTGAGCTTGCGCGCGATAGGCAAATATATGAGCAAAATTATTAACAATAAAGTGATTTTTATTCATAAAAATGCAAAACGAATAATAATTGCAAACAAACAAATAATAATCACAGGATATTTCGCACCCCATTCAATCTTTTTCTCTATATTCATTCGCTGAGGATAGCTCGAAGCTGAGCAGAATGTTCACCTTTCATGGTATCAATTTGTACCCATGAATTTTAATTAAACGTTTAATTTGGAGTAACGTGCGAACTGCATTTCGACTCTTATTTACCTTAGATTATTATTAAAAAAAAGTTCTTTTTGTCAACTATTTCGGTTCTTTTACTTTACTAACTGAACATATTCTCACTTGAGAACAAAGAATTTATTATTTAAAATTTGCAAAACAATTTTTCATCTTTATTTCTTAACACAATGACGTACAAAGATGTGTTCGTTGATACTTTTATATATTTTTGTATTTTCTAATTCTCGATATATGTGCGTTTAGCTTTAAATATGATCCTTTAGATGACTTTTTGTTAAATTTTATTGCATAACAATTGTTATCATAGTCGATCCCTATTAGGTTTAATTACGTTCGTCCTATTATTATTTAATTACATTTTGATATATTTTTAATGTTTTAACTTTTTATTTATTTAAGTGAAGAAAACTCCGTGGATATAAACATCTAGCAATTACTATATTTGTTTGCGATTATTACTCGTTTTGAATTTTTATGAATAAGCCATCTTGTCAAACATTTTGAACTTTGCTCGTTCATTTGGCCAATGATCTTACATTTTGTTCATTGTTTTGCATAACGAGCTTGTATCTTTTCTTTTATTTTCGAGTTTTTAATTATTTTTAATCTTGTTTTATATAACTTTATTTCAAAAGCAATAAACAAAAAAATTATGTACTATTAAGCCAAAGAAAAGATTATAAGTAGAAATTATCTTTTCCAATAGCCTTATTATATTTATGATTAACTAAATATTATATTAGTGTACACTAATATTAAAACGTTATAACATCGTGAAAAAAATGAATCGATTAGAACTTATGAAATTTTCATTTAAGAAAACGCATTTATTTTGATCAAAGAATTCGTGAAGCGACGATAGATCGTTTATAACGACCGGAATAAATTCTTCCTCAAAGTATAATCTTCCCGAAAGCAAGCGGATTTTTCGTTTTACTATCAATAGTTGTCCTACCAGAATTCAAGTTTTCTCTCGAATACGACTTAACGACGTCGAATGTAACCCCTCTCCCTTTATCGTGTACCTCTTTCCAGACAGAATCCAGCATCGATTTCCATTTTCAATCCTCTCCCGCTACCCATCCGCTACGCGCAGTCCTTGTTCCTCGTCCCCAAAATTACCTTCGGCTCGTTGAATCTTTAATTTCCGGCGTAGGAGTCCGCGAAGCTGGAAGCGATTTTTGGTGATATCTTTCTGGTGCGCCACGTGGCCCGACCAGATTTCTCAACGCCGGCGTTTCATTCGCTCGTTTCGTGCCGAGCGAGGGTTTTCAATGAGATTAAATTCCGCGTAGAAGCTGGAATCTTGCGCGAATAACTTTGCTGTGACGAGCCGGTGTAGCTTCCAGCGTGGAATGAAACTTTCGACGAATTCGACCATGATATCTTTGGTGCTCGGAAAAACGACACGAGTCGTCTAATTTGAGATATGTCTTCGATGCATTAAAAATCTACATCGTAAAATGAAGTTTTTATTATACTTCGCTATCATAACATAATCTATACTTTTAAGGGCAATTTTGTGACGCAAAGGTACTACAAAATTTTTGCTTCTTTTTTATGAAGAGTTTTTTACTTAGGTTTTTTTATAATTGCGATGATCCGATACTAATATGCATTAAATGATAAATTTGCTTTTTTGACATTTATTACTTCCATTTTTGTCAAGATACGTATTTAACGTAATACTTGATATACCTACAAAATAGTAAAGATATCTAACCGCGAAACAACGTTGTGGTATATCCATGCATTCAATAATTAACTCGCGCCACGTGTGAGAAACTCGGGTTTACAATTAGCACCAGCCAATACGTAAAATGAATTATCGTACTGGGCTTTTGTCAGGCCATGCTTGGATCATTACTGCTTCGCGCAGTTTCATTTAATTAGCCTAAAAACCCGAACAGGCTCATCTAGCATGTTTCGCGTCTTCATTTATTTATGGGTTGTGTCCATTTTACAGTCAAGTATCATTATTGAATTTAGATATCTAAAATAGCAGATGCATCACACAGAATTAAAAAGAATTAAATAAATTCGTATGTAACTCGGATTTAAAAAATCGCACAAGCTGCTTTTATGACTATTTTCTGCAAATCGAGCTATCAGTCACATTAAAAAACAATATCATAATTTAAAATAAATAAGATAAAAAATAAATTTTTTATAAATATAAAAAAAGTATATTTTTCTAAAACAAATTAAAAAATTTACATTTTAAAATGACATTTAGCTTTATTTTTTCAACTCCAAATCGACAAATTTATTGTTTAAAAGTTCGATTGTATATAATTCGTGCATTAAATTAAATAAAGTAACCGAGTATGTGAAAGTCGCCAGTTACTTACTATACTTTTTACCATTATCATTATTTTGCTTTTATCAATTTTGTTACATGGAGAAGTCGACGAGGCTTTTAATTGCCATGTGTGTTTCCATGTACTAGGTTTTCAGAATAATCCGACTTTGAATGGAAATGTGCGGCGTGACTTTTTTTTCCATCGGGATTATCTGACAGATTCGCAACAGTATTGTGTGCTGCGGATATGTAACTCCTACTTTTTTACCCCACGGATTGCTGCTTATCTCCCGTCGTGCTTCAACATCAGCGGACACGCGTTTAATTTTTCCCTGGATAATATTTTATTTAATCCGGCTTCGCCGTGAAATAATACATGTATGGTAGATGGTCTTCCGCGAGAATCTCGTTTACTTCTGCAGTAAAACATCAGTCCCATACACAGTAGAATCGTCAAATAATTCAACAAAAGGCTTTAATGAAGTTAAGTAAAACTAAACTGCTTTTCAGCTTCATCACAAAATTTAAATTTAATAATTTCACAGACTTTATCTGAATTATTTTCCATTAAGTCAATTATTGAAGACGTTTTAGCAAAGGATATTTTTGCGTACACTGAAAAAATGTATTAAATTTTAATAAATATTTTTTCAATAGTACTAATTAAACATTCACTTACATTAAATAAATATTTACTTAATAAAAAAATTATACTTGAATGAAATTAACAGTTCTTGTATCAAATAAATATGTATATGTTTACATTCAGTAAATATTTAGTACTATTCAAACAAATATTTATTAAAAATTGGTTTTCTCAATATAGTAACAATAATAATTATATTCTGATGTTCTTTTTATATATTAAATTATGGCATATTTAGACGTGCTTAATTTCAAATAAGATCTGTCAGATTTGTCTATTAAATATGGAGAACAGTTATATGTACATATATGTTATCCCAATAACGTTTTTAATCATACTGCCTAATAACTCTCGACTGTTTAATTCTTCTTGCAATTGTTAGTTATTGCTCATTAATTCTTTTCAAAGGAGTATTATCAACATAATAATTGTATTGCCCTACTAAAATAATTAATGGCGATCGAAGTAATCAAATCAATCGCGAATTACCCCGATTTCGTGCCGAACATAACATTCTGCTGTTTACGCCGGTTGTTTAACGTTATGCTTTAATTAATATCGTGCCGTGCCACATGACGAAACTCACTGGCAGCTCGATGGTTGTTCTAATTTACGCTCTCTTGTATTATGCGGTACGTGCCTCTTCTACCATATTAATCCAGGGTTAGAAGTACATCCGTGTTACATTGCGTTTCGCCAAAATAATTTCGCTTTACAGGTAGATACGTGCTAATACAATTATTCGGAAATTGGCGAATGCATAAGTGAATATACACATGGAAAGCTAATAAATTATTTGCATAAACATCTAATGATAGAAAAGCTGCAATGAATAATGTTGAGCTTATCCGCAAAAGGTTGTGTAGTGTAAGCGATCCTAAGTAGTTTAGAAATGAAAATTGTTAAGACGGCGCTTAACGATCGTAGGTGGAAGTAATTTCCAGAATAACTATTAAAATTATCTTGCTTAATAATTTGCGTACAACGCCGAGAAAGATGTTAAAGGAAATAGAATTAGTCAATGTAAAATAAGTCTCAGAATATAATAAATTTTAATAAAAATGTGTGTAAACTACTGTGGTGGATCACATTTTCTAATTTAGAAGTAGTTACTCAATTTTTTTTACATAATCATCTGTGTGATATTTTACGCCCTAATTAAAACCTTTATTATTAACAACATATTATACTGATATTGTATATTACTGATTGTTTTCTGATTTATTAGTATTTGAAAACATTATATGGACATGGATTTGATCACAGCTTTTTGATGAAAGTAAGTAGAAACTAAACAAATATATTATATATTATGTAAGAAACTAAACAAATATATTATATTATATAAATGGAATAAGCATGTTAAGAAGCTTATTATGACAGTATTTCTAAAAGAAAAAATTAAGGATTTAATTAATACAACGTTTTTCATTGCGAGTTTTCGATAGAATTTCATATTTAAAAATTTGTAAAAAATAGTTATTAAAAAAAAAAGAAAATATGTAAAACAATATCTGCAAGAAACAATATGTCATAGTTTACATTTTTTTCGCTGCTACGCACTGGGATAAATGTCTCTCATGACTATTCCCGAGTTAACAAGAAATTGTATTTATGTAATTTGCAAAATATCAAAGTTATTGTTATATACTGCGCTCGCAGCGTGAAACATTACACTCCCGGAGGCGAACGCGCTCTCGCGATACTTTCGCACGTGCACGAAATGAACAAACACGGTTAATATTCTTTAGAAAGAACTTTATTCGCGAACGGCATAATCTGTCAACTTGCTGTCACGACCATTCCAGCCGGTCAAAACCGTCATCAAGGATTGATCTTCTTTTTTGCTATCTTCATCGATTTTTCTCACCCTATACAAGAGCATGGAGGCGTAGAGAACAACACTATTTTTAAACAGATGAGTACGATAAGATGCGCTACAAATATTAATAATAATAATTAAACATGTTACAAATATTAATAATAATTAAAAATAAAATTCAGAATTATTCATGTTAGTAGTGCGATCTAAATTGATCAGTCCTTTTTCCAGTAGTATAAACGAAGATTAAGCAGTAATCGTGCTTATCTAAGCAGAAATCAGAAACTTGTTCAATTGGCTTAAAGAAGTGTTACAAGCTAAAATGTGATGACACTAAACCTTGAACATGATCGTGCTATTCTCTTCGAAAGACGATCTCAATTGGCGATCACCGGAAACTAATGGTTCTCTTTACAGCATCGTCACGGGATCGGCCATTTATCCCCGCGTGAATGAAGACAGGTGCAAGACGCAGCGTACCTGCAGGTGCAACTGCATCTGGTGATGAGGCAGGTACCATTATCTTCTCCGTCAGGACGAATCGTTTATTAATGGTCGACTAATTGGATTTCTGGACGGAGGAGTGATTACGTCCGAACGTGACCTCGTGTATGTTGACAGGAAAGGGAGCAAGAGGTATGAGGCATACAGGGTGTCCCAGGTCTCTCTCTTTCTGTATCTTTCCTTATAATTATGAAATTTTTAATTTAAAAGTAACTTTTTTTTAAACGAACAAATCTTTAAATCAAAACAGTTGAAAATTTAATTATAATTTAAAAGATGTAAGAAAAATATTTTATTATGTTTAATCTCACATAGTTTATATTTTGAACAGTATTTTATCTTCTAAAGAAATCCATTGAAAGTTATGTTACACCAAACAATTAATAATTAATGTTCATGCAAATTGTCATTAGAAATAATCGGTATGTTATTGCAACAATATATATACAACTTTTGAGACACTCCGTATGCAGCTATTGGAAGATAGATTCATTCTACAATGGCGATCTCTCCATTGGCCGTTGCATCTCGCTCAATATCTTCCCTTTCAATCGGGTATATATCTGATATCAGAGAACGATTGTCGCTGTCGTCGCTCGAAGACAACTTGTAATTGCAGCTCGCAATGATGAAACAATGGCGCCTCTATAATAGTGCGCACACAGAGTCCGTATGTGAATAACGCGATGATATTGTTATTGGTAAAAGGATGAGAAATGATTATGACCGAATAACTGCGACAGAGTAAATTGTATAAGATGAAGAATCGATTTCTTACAAAATAATCTTTGTTCTTTTAAAAATATTTTCCTTATTTGTTATTCACATAATACATATAAACTCTAATTAATCTTTTAATACTTCTATTCATATTATATTTAAAACTTTTTTATAAATAATGCTCTCTACATAATTATATTATTGAATTCTAATTAATTATAATTTACCTGTATAGAACAATGAGAGAAATTGTGGTTTTTATAAAATTGGTTGTAATAAAATGGTTGTAATAAAATTTCTGTAACAAAAAAGTCTTTTTACATTTACAATATCGTGCGTCGCATAATTATGCGGTGCGGCATTTCGTGTCTCGTAGTTTTTCAACCCTCTTCTCGCCGAGAGAAGAGGAAAATTGTCGTCGCGAGGTAGCCGCCAATAAAATTTCGTCGTTGAAGAATCCGGGCGCACTTTCGCGTGGCCACTTAATCAATAACGACGTTGAGAAGCTCGCTCGACGTTGCTCATTAAGACACGAGGGGAGAGGAGTGTATGAAAGACGAAGAACGGTACGAGTAAAAGCTACCGGGATAAGGCCAAATGAGGGTAGAGTCACCGAGGAGAGCCTAAAGGGTAGAACGCGCAAAAAAAGAACTTAAAAAGAAGGAATAACGACATGCAGCAACGCACACCGGCTTTGTAACACGTAAAGGCTTACGGGAAGCGGTCTCGTCACGCAATGCAAATGAGCATAACATTCGCGAAAAACGATAGCAGGCCCTTCCTTCGGTAGGCAACATCGGGATCCTTTAAGAATATCAAGTTTTCTGTTGGTTGCACACCGGAAAGTTATGAAACAAAAGTAGTTTGTGAAAGAAAACTTTGTGTTCCAATTGTATCATTTAATATTTATAAATATATTTAACAATTATTATTTATTAATTCTCGAACTAATTCTACGCGGCTTATCGCAGCACAGGGATAACCATTGTCTATATAATTTAACATTATCTCTCATTGCGTACATTTACTGTACCATTAATTGTTTTCTGCAATTTTGCGTGACTATAAATCGTATTTTCTAAATATGCATGGAGTTCCGAGAGACCTTTAGCCCGAGAAAATATATTCTGTTCACTTCACTTTAACGTCTAATGCTAGTGTGCGAAAAAACCCGCCGACGCTCTCGCGTTAAGGAGTCCGTCCCCTTTTCTTGCCGAAGGATGCATCGTTAACGGGATCCCCGTTCATATTTCATCCCTGGTGTATCTCATCGAAGCAAGCGGAGCCTTCCGACTATCCAACGATCTCGCCATTTTTCCGTGTCTGTCCTTACTCGAGGGTGCAAATCTCGACTTGAATTCTCCCGGGTGGCCTGCCCTTTCTTCACGCTTCATCTTACTTTCTCTCTTTCTACGAGCGAGCGGTCTTAGATTGTCGGAGTAATCGCTAGATTTGGAGGATCTTAAATCTCGCGCGTCGACGCTAATCGTCATCCGATTTAGAGGTCCTTTTACTCACATAGCAAGAAGCTGAAACAGCTATAAGGTAAGAGGATTTGTAGTGGCTTGTGAGTGGTCAACTTGTCGACAACTTCGTAATTCATCGCACTATTTCTGGCAACTTACAGTAACACAAATAAAGAAAGTTGTCGTTCTCTCGACTTCGAAGCAATGTGCGATCAATATAAGTAATTTTATTACTGAGAGTTACTTCTTTTTTTTTCTTTTTTATACTTCTCAATTCCGAGTATATGCTGAATTTGTGAATTATTAAAAATATTTAGTAAATAAGTACAAGATTACATAAACTGGAAATTGTAAAAAAATTCATGTAGAAATACCATTAGGTACCAAGATTCGCTTTAAACAAATATAATTCTCTTATTTGTTTATTTATGTTATTTATTAATTATTAAATATTTGATCCCTTTTTTTGATAAATTAATAAAGTAGGGATTAATTCTATTAATTTTATATTTTTAATTATTTTAATTCATAAATTTAATATTTTCAAAGGCGGTATAACTTAGGAGAGTTGCAGATACGATTTATGCCACCGGCGCTGCCTAAATTATATCTTTTGCAGTATATGTTGCAAAAAGATTTAGTGTATATTAATTTATTATTGACAAAAAATTAAATATGTAATTATAAGTACCTAAAGCATCAAGTTATATCTTTCGACGTTTATTTCCATAAAAATCAGTATAAAATGTGAAAATAATAAAAAAATAACTTAAATGGTACGCAACTCTCTTTTAAGACTTGCTTGATTAAAAATTGTCAAAAGATGTGGAATAACGCTCAAGAAGAGAATATATGTCACACATAGTTTTTAGTTAGATACGTTTTTGTTTAAAAAAAAAATCGAATGTTGCAAAGTTGTATGTAAGTATACGAGCAAGCGGCATTGCATATGGTGCATCATTTGATTAATTCACCACCGTATTAAGAGCATTAAACAAGCTGTCGTGGTCGCTGTGTCTGCAACATATTAACGTTGATGGTCGAATATTCGGATTACACCACAAAACTCAGGAGGTAACGTTCAATTATGAGCTACATGGCGTATGTTGCGCCACGGAACCGCGTAAATTTTGTATAAACCTGCATAATGAGCGTTATCAGCTTTGCTGTTTGGCTTTCAGTTGAAGAAAGCGTCCACGAATAAGAGGCTTAACCGAGGATCGTGGCCGAACGATCAAGGTCAACGCAAGTTATGCCACTATACTCCAGTGTAACTTATTGCCTCTCTCTTCGTTCACAAATGATCGTGCATTTACTTGATAAATATCTTTGTAAAATGACTAATTGACGAAATGTTAAAAGACAGAGTCAAATAAAAACAAAAAGTAATATTTTAGAAATAAGACGTAATATTATAAGATAAATAAGTAGTATAAAAAGAAATAAAAGATGATAAAGAAAGAAAAATGATATTAAAGGAAGAAAAAGAAATAGAGAGAACTATAATATTTCTATTTGATTTGAAAATTATGTATTATTTATAAAAGTTTTTGTATTTAAAAACTTTCTGTCTTTCTCTCTCTCTCTCTCTCTCTCTCTCTCTCTTTCTCTTCTCTCTCTTTAGGCCTGTTTTTTAGCTGAACTTCTTGCACGGTTCATTTTTTCTCTTTTTCTCTCCAACGTGGGAAGAAAAGGAAAAAAGATGAATCGTGCAAGAAGTTTGGCTGAAAAGAACAGACTTTTTCTTTCAACTCTCAATCTCTATAACATTACATATGTACATATAAAAATATTATTTTTAATATTCTGGTACATGCTCCGCAAACACGCAAACAATGCTTCCGAAGAGAAATAAAAAAATCATGCTGGCAAATTGCTTCGCGTCTTGTTCCAATTTACTACTTGAAAAGGCATAATGAAGCCGCAGCTGAAATCGCGTTAATCCCAAAAAACAATCGGCACGAAAGCGGTCCGCATCGTTGTTGAGCGTGTTACAAGCGATAGATAGATAAGTACGTGTGAACACACTGTGGCGATAGTTTGCACAAACTTTAAAGTAAACGAAACGAGCCGAAAAAATAATCGCTGCAGAAAGAAGGTAATATAACATAGTCTATCTGGTAAATTCTTCTAAAAGGAGAAAAACTGTTGTTATGACTGGGCTTTCTTTATACACATTTAATACGTGTGTGTACACACACACATACATTATATTTACTATTAATACATATATAATATATATGTATACACATTAAATACATGTACAAAATATACGTAATGTCGGAAGATTTTGATTATTGCAATGATAATGAGAAATTAAATATGAAATAAAGTTATGTTTTAAAAGTTTGTATAATATATCTGTATAATATATTCTACGTGTGCGGGAATATATTATAAACAGTATCTCCCTAATATTTTAGCATACATTTTATGATTATTTGTATTTTAAAAAAATTAAAAATCAAAGATATATTTAAAATGTCAGCAATTTATGTTTATTTATATTTGTGGCACTCTTATATAATATTAAGAATGTCAATATACATTTATTATATCATGTACAAGAAAAAATTATATATGACTTTAATACTAATACTTTTAATACTTTAAGTATATACATGTATATAATTAAATGTTTTTCCGAAAGAGTGAAATAATAGGATGTCAAGCATAGGGATCCGAAGATTATGAGAATAGTCCTGCCAGTTACACTCTGTCTGCTTCCCTTTAAATCGGTGAAAATAAGGAGTTTGCGTGTTAAAGGGTCTTTCACGTTGTTCTGCGTGTTCGTTCTTAAACTCTAAAGCGCCCTCGAGGCGTCAGCGTTCCGTTGGACTGTTCTAACAATGCAAGAGAAATTTCATACTCCCATGAAGATCGACTGTTCGGAACGTAAAAGTTATCTGGCACTTAACATTCATAAGTGATATTGAACATAAAGTAAAATAAAGCGATTAGTCTTGTGATTTACTACGCTCCTTTTTTTTTACATCAAATTGCTGATGTAAAGAAAATTTTATTTTCAATGCTTCAGAATAGCTCCAAAATGTAGAAAATATAAATATTTCGCTTGATTAGATATTTCGTTGAAATAACAGCGAACGCTGGTAATATAATAATTTTTCTTCTCTTTCGATCTTTCAAAGCCAAAAGAAGAAACAATAGGAATAAAAATTAAAACAAAATGTATAAGTAAAATTGCAATAATTATAATCAGATGATAGAAAATGCAATAATATATTTATTCATTGTCCATTATGATAGAAATAATTGTAAAATTTAAAAATGTTTTGTGTAATTTGAAAAAATTCTTAAATAGAATAAATCTAAAATAGTTTACTATTATTTTATTCCCAATAGAATAGAATATCGGTACATAAAGGAAAGAAAGAGGGAATGAAGAAGAAAAAGATTGAGTTGAAATGTATATACCCATATTTCCTAACATCTCTCTTTCGTATTGAAGTATATGTTAGTATTCCATCGTATTCAAGTATTAAAGTTTGATTAAAATTGACGAGTTGACTGTCAAAGAGACGACCTTTCTCTTCTCTGATCTTACATATGATCTTAAAATGCCCGAAGCATTGGAGCCATGTTAAAAATGAAAGATCGCTCTTTTCCGACTTACGCTTTGTAGTCGCCCCTGCGGCGCCGCTGTCTTAACATCGAACTTCAGACTGCAAGCTTTTGCGTATATCAAGTTCGTAGCTTCCGTTGAAATGAAATTAAATTGAAAATCCAGGACGCGGAATCTACGGATATGCTTCTAGATGCGGCAAAAGTGAAATCGTTAGTTGCTTGTTAGTTATATTAATTATTCCGCCAACTTTTGCAGCAGTTATAACAATCTGTTGAAAAGAGAAATCTTGAAAATTGTATTGCATGTAATTTTCACTTAAGATTCGAATTAACTCGCGCGTTAAAGAATTGTAAAGCAGTCCGTCGCTGTCTGGTGCTTTATGTGAGTTATATTAAGCCGCGCGAAGAATGGCTTCTCTGAGAGATCATCCGCGCGCGTCAGCTCGAACAGCGAGACTGATAAAAAAGTAGCTTTTCGCTTTGTCTTGCTGTCGTAGAGGGAACTGATAGACGTGGAGGAACCGCGTCGTTCGTCGAAAGCAATCGTCGCAACGCGTGAGCGGAATACTCGCGTGAACACGTAACGCAACTACGTGTCCCGCCGGCCGTGACGACAAGTCGTTTCTCTCCTCGTCAAATTGGCAGCTCGGCAATACGTAAGAAGGTATTATCAGGAGCGCGTCTCTCAGCATCGTCATTCTCTATAGGATGTTGCTACACTAAGACGGATAACGAAATCCAAACGAATGTTCATACGGATGTACAGCGCCATGTATAGGATAGTCATGAAAAGTTTAAATTAAAAGAAATGTAAGGATAAGCAGGAAACAGGAAAAAGAGAGAAGGAATGAGTTAGAATACTAATTTTGTCTTAAAGGGTTTGAGTATTAATTTTGTAATAATCTCAGAGGATTTGTCAATGAAAAGGTTTTAAGACTCTAAAGTCATAAATTCTAGTCATAAAATTATTTAATTTTTGTAATTATAATTAAATTTAAATAGTAATATCTGATTGGAGAAATTAAATGAAGAACTGTTAAAAAAACACAGTTATTAATGTAGTTTTAACATATTAAGTACATAGATATATAGTGATGTTTATGAACTTCACTTATGGCAGTTATGGCGAACGACAATCGTTATGCAGTGCGTTTTATCATGCAGAAATCCAAGAAAGGTGCTCAGTGTCAGGTAGTTTGATGCTCTCATGCATCTTCGATGAAGCTTGCGAGATGCCTCGGGACTTCGCTCTTCCCTCTGTCCCGCCTCCGTAATAAAATTTGAATCGATCTCTTTATGACAGTTGAAACGACGCTGTCGTCTTTAAATTATAAATCGAAATTTCAAATACAGCTTGGGTGCATAATCTATGCGATTAAACATTTATTTAATCGCATAGATTCCGTAAATGATAAACTGCATTTATTTAATCGCATAGATTCCGTAAATGATAAACTGCAGAAAATATACAGTTATACCATTATTGACGATATACAGAATGTCCCATGGGAATGTGTTGAAACTAATCAGCTGTCATTTTCGAAGGTATTTAGTTATTGAAAGAACAAAAATTGCACTGAAAAGAGGAAAATCTGCAATTTTTAATGAGTATAAATAAAATTTAACAAAATGTTTGTGTATCAGTTAATTTTATTCATGAAAAATTATGCTAAAATCAAGTAAGCGCTAAAATTATATGTAAAATCGCAGATAAGATCGAAAAACAGTTTCAGATTTAGTAGCAGCTATCTAAAAAGTAATTAGCAATATTAAAAACGATATATGTCAAAAATATGTTAGAAAAAGTTTTTACGAGCTTTCGTAAAAAAATTGTGTTTTGTACAAATTCAGATGATGCACCCTCCGAAAAAATTATTCCTTGGGATTATGAGCATATTTTTCATCAATAAAATTAATTGATACACAAACATTTTGTTAAATTTTATTTATACTCATTAAAAATTGCAGATTTTCCTCTTTTCAGCGCAATTTTTGTTTTTTCAATAATTGAATACCTTCGAATAGATAGTTAATTAGTTTCAACACATTCCCATAGGACACCCTGTATGTGACACTCTGTATCAAACTAGCAAATATAGATAGATAGAACCTTACTTCATATAAGGTATTAATTTTCTATTTACGCGAGTAACGTAAATAATACAATTTATAATTTTTCGAAAAGTCTGTATTTTTATGTAGAATTAGTTGCATTAATAATTTTAAAAAATTTGTTAATAATTTCGTTCGAATATATTTTCAATTTTATTTCTTATTGTTTAAGAGAACTAGTTTTATATTTATAACTCTATTTTTTGTTATTAATAACACAAATATGTTATCACGCAATTTATTATTAAATATTATATATTCGCAAATGTTATAATAATATTGAGTCTTAAAATGAGTGACATCGCAATTGTAACGTCCTCAAAGCACAAAATGTCAGCAATGTTAAGGTGTTAACATCTAACGATGTTCTCGTTTGAGAGATTGACACATTACGATATCGCAACCTTATCTCAATGAAGGTGACAATATTACGTAAACTAGTAGACTGCCATTTTGGGTTTCATCGACTTGGTCGATCGGCAAGCACCGAAATGTAACGATTTCTCGTCATATCTGTTCCGGAATCTAGAACAAATCCTCCAGAGTCCCTCTAGAGTTTCCTTAAGCATACTGGAATGTAACGATGTTGGGCGATGTCACTACTTAATCGAAAATCGACTTTCAGTTAAAAATAAATTTATGTTTTATAATTTATTAGAAATAAATAAAAAAACGTTACTTTTAATAATAATAACCATGATAATAACTTTTAACTTAATAAATATGCAAGCGAAAATAAATTGTCAAAGATATTGACGTAAAATATTTCTTATTTTATTTATGTACATAAATTTTGCATATCATTATCACAGCTAACATTTTTATTGTTAGGTGTCACCAATTTTTTCTAGAAATTAGAAAAAGATAAACAGTAAGTTAAACTGAAGTTAAAGTTAATCTTACATTGCATTGGTGGAACAGTTTTAGTTCGGTTTTAATCGTTCACACGAATCAGAATTGAAATTTATTATATAAATAGAAAATTCTCAATTTTGTTTTAAAAAATTGTAAAACATGAACAGGGAAATGGGATCAGTCAGCGCAGTAATTAGTACAAATTTCATTAAGTGCACATAATTCTTGAATGTAATTGCAACGTTATGGAAATACATTTAAACGTTTGATTTGGGATCATAGTTTGGCCATTTTTAATAACAGTAAGTAATGAGTGTATTAGTGTATATTAATTCTGATATATAAAATGAATCATGCGACAATCCATAGAAAAATACTCTTTACTTATTGTTACTAAAAAGACAACTAAAAATGTAAGCCAAAATGTTTAAGTATATACTGTAAGTATAATCATTTAGAATTATGTGCACTTAAAGAAATTTGTGTACTGCACCAACTTCCATTAACCCTTTTCACTTTGGTAATTTATAAAAAAACCAGTATTCTCTTATAAAGCTCGTGTTCTTAGAAAAGATTTAAAAAAAAGTGGAGGTATGGACTTCCTATTTTAATCTCATTGTTATCAAAATGTAATAAAATGTCATAAACTCTTGCAATCGGGATCGACAAAACAATGCAGAAATGCTCTGTTTCGTTTTAGAGAACTATCGTTCCCTTATTTCTTTGTCTTAAGACTCTCGTATTGTTCGATCTGTCGCGACTCGAGACATCGGACAGACGCAGGTGTTCCATATAGATAGCAACCATTGGCAAAGGGCCAATAAAGGCACCTATACTTCTTCCCTCTCCCGCATTCCCCTCATATTTCCTAACGCTATCCTACTGCGCTCAACTTAGTATCCGAGTATCGATTCCGAAGCTATCGCGACTTTTCATTGAATTTTCATGCGTCATTTAAAAGGCTTTTCTTTATCAGTCCTTTTTTCTCCCTTTTAAGGGATGATGAAAAAAAAACAAAAAATGTCATAAAAAATCATGTTTATTTTCTTATAATAAAATAAATGGAAGAGTATTTTCTAATTAAAAATATATTTTAAAAGAATATATAATCAATATACTAATATGCCATAGGGAATATTAATCTTTCTTATTGAAAAATTTGAAAATAGTAGAATAGATCGATATGGGGATCACAAATAGTTACTGATTTTAATTTATATTTAAAAAAATATTTATAACTTTAACTGTCCATTTTATTTACTAAAGAAGTAATATATTATATATAGCAAGATGAGGGATGGAATTCTGTTTGAGTTCTTCGCTTGATACAACAGTCACTTCATCGCGATTTATTCTTTAAAGCGCTCAATTTTTCATCGTACACTAGGTACCTATCGTTTTTTGTCGCTGTTTATTAAAGTTTGTTAAAGTGCGAGCATATATTGGAGCAACCTTAAATACGATGAATCGTCCCGTTAGCTCATGTGGAAATAAAACGTGGCAGATTTAATGAGCTTCAATTTTTCTGCAATTTTGTTCTTAACGGCGGTGCAAAGTGTTGAAGCACCTTAACGACGAGAATCCATTCGATGTCGCGACAGTAGTAGAAGCGGCGATGACCATCTACTGGAGGGCAACCGAGGGTGAAAATGCAGAAAGGGCTCTCTGATATGAATTATTAAGAATTGCGGACGTGTAAGTTCGCTATTCCCAGATTTCTTGATTTTCTGTCCTTGTTCCTGGCAGCAGAAAGTTTCTAAATTTTTCTGCATTCTCGGACGATATTGCTCCCTTGCGCGATTAATATACAACATTTATAAAGAATTTCTAGAAAAAAACTTATATAAAGCTTTAAAAATAAATGTCTAATAAAAAGAAAAAACGTTAAAACACAGTGTACAAAAAAATCATAAGTACAATAAACAAAATATACAAAGAAATTATAAGTATAAGAATTGTTTAACCTTTCATTTATTCATTTTATTTTTTATTTATTTTTTAAAGAATTATATATGAATTTTAATTATAGTCTATAATTCTCTATAATAATTTTTATATTTAATTATGTTTTTTATATTTATTAAATATTGTTTCTATTTAAATAAAAATTGCATATTATAAAGGCGTAATACTTTTAATTTCAGAAATTTAAAGATCTATCGCATAAAATTTGGATGTATAAGCAACGATCATATTCATAGATATCGCAGAAGCACCCAGTACATATCCGTTAGCGTAAGATAGTGACATTGAATTATTGTTAACCTGGTAAATGCAGTCCGGCAGCTGTCGTCGCGCTCGTCGCTGAATGCGACAAGGCATTCCGGTAAAATATGCGAATGCATAATTGAAAAACGGCGCGGAGCGTCGAGAAACCACGGCTTTTTCACCGTTTCTCGAACTGCCGTAAGATGAGATTAAACTGCACCCGTCAGGAGTAACTTAGCGCCACACCGAATAAAGATCGTATCATCGATACTCTCTTTCTCAGGAGAATAATTCGTCAACTCCACTTACGATATACAAGAAAGTCCGAGATCTATCTTCACTCTGGCGCCAAGTCACCTTCGCCGATTCAGTTTAATTCTGTTTCACGATGCTAGAGAGTTTCCTATTTTTAAGCCGTATAAGATAAAAGTGATGTTATATAGTTCTTTTAATAAAATTAATTATTTTACCTTCAGACGAATAGAATAGAAATGAATTATTTAAAGATTATATTTTGATAACAAAGCAAAAATATGTTCAAAATGCAAATTAACTATAATAAATAAAATAACAATGCATTTTTAATAATATATTATTAGAAAAAAATTCTTAGATAATTAAAGTAAAATATGAAATATTCGCAGCATTTCAAATGTCTACATCTATACAATTCGTCTCAAAGTTATTTCAAATATCAGTTTGATGAAAATTGAATATTGAATTAAAAATATAATTAAATTGATTTAATTGTTCAACAGAAAAATTATTTGGCGATTTAAATTAAACACGATTTAAATATGCAATTCGACTGTATTTTGTAGATATAACCAAAATTAATTAAAAGAGCGTAATTGGCTGCATAGAATCTAAGAGCACGTGATATCGATATCAAATTAGGTCAAATTATCGAACAATCACGGTCGAATAATCACGGGAAAATTGTACAAAACGGGCAAAAATAATCACATAGACAATGGGTAGCAAAGTTCCAATTAAAGACAATCGATACTTGTTCCTCGATAGGAGATATTCGATTGCATCTGACTGACAAACGACTAGGTGATTCGAATAATGATTTGAGCGAGATATTCCAAGTCATAAAGTTCTGCACGAGCTTCGAATAGCATAAATCCCGCTCGACGGTGGAGAGAGAGAGAGAGAGCATGGGGGTGTGAATGCAAGGAGGGAGGGGGACAGAAAGTGAAAGATGAGAGAAAGTAAGACGAATGCTGCTCGGCAAGAGCGAAACGAGCGATTTCGAGTCGCCGCGGCGCAAAGACGGCACCCTTCCGCTATATTAGCAAAGTTTTATGACGTATGTAGCCGCGACGTGCAGTCATCAGGGGAAAATGCAAGTTTCCGTCCCTTTCGCTCGACGATGCAGTCCGCTGCTGCTACGAGCCCCGTGGGACAAGGCAGACAGAGAAAGAGGATGAGATCACATTGGGGACGAACCGCATGGGCCAACTGCCACTATGGGAAACTTATGCGAATCTGAAAATTTTCAGACACACGTCCCGCGCGGACAAATTTGTAATGATTGAATATTTTCATTTAATTATTCTACTTAATGAAGTGTTCTAAACCTTGAACCAGATATGGAAAGAATGATTTTGTCGAAGTCTAATCATAGTTACTTCGATCCAACAAAATTATTCTCAGATCTATATCTGGCTAAATCTAAAAATTTAGTCAGATATACTAGAATGGCAAAACTTTTTGCAGCATTACTCATCATGTCTGAGCGACCTATATAATTATTTTCATGGTTTAACAAAATTATTTTCAGATCTGTGTCTAGTGAAATTTGACACAGTCTTTATTCTGACAGAATACTTTAGTTGTTAGCAAAATCATTTTTTCTTATGTACCTATTAATCAACGAAAACGCATATTTTGTAAAAACTTAAATTTATACTGTGGTTTATATACAGTTTTGCTAAAATATCTAAAACCTTAGCCAGATACGGATCTGAAAATAATCTTGTTAAACTATCATCAAAATAATTAGATGCTAGAATATTAAAACTTTTTGCAGCATTGCTCATTATTAAATGTACTCTACACATAATTATTTAAATGTACTCTACACATAATTATTTCCATAATACAATTATTTTCAGATCAGCATTCAGCTAAATTTTTAGATACTTCAGCAAAATTGTTCCTTCTGTGTAGAAGTAACAAATATTCCGTTTAATATTAATATTAATACACAGTTTGGATATAAAAGATTAAATTATTCATCATTATTAAAATATATATAGACGAGAATTTCGAAAATATCGCATGAAATTGAGAAAAAGAAAGAAAAAAAGATAGTCTATCACACACATTAATGATAACAATCATCTTGGGTCTACTCCATTCTCTAAACTCTCCTTTTTCTTCGCGATCGTTGCTTAGCGCGATCCTCGGATCTCATCGGGCGAACCTCAATCTATTTATCTATATATCTATCGCATGGGTCGCCTAGTCGACCATTTCGTTCGAATCGAAACACGCTATCTCTCCCGCTGGCAATGGCAGAAACGAATTCTCGTAATCCCGTCAGACGTTCTCCGTCGAGCCGTTATTTAAAGCCGTCCAACGGGCATTCGATGAGCGAAGTTATCAGCCATAAAATAACTTTAGTTATATCCCAGTTCCAAGATACGAATTTCTTTTTTCTTTAGCTGAACGCATTGTCTAATTATTTAAATTTAACCCCATACTTAAATGTGTTAAATGCTAAGTCAATTATAGTAAAAATATATGACGTTATTATATATAACAACAAACGTATATTTACAGATTATTAGTTTGGAATAATGTATTTTCCTATATTAAATCCGATATAGTATCTTCATTGTATAAAGATATGTATGTGTATTTATACGTTATTAGTTTGGTATAATGTTTTGTTCTATATGTCAAATCCGATTAAAATAACGTTTTATTATACAAAGATGGAATATTTACAGATTATTAATTTGGAATAACATATTTCCTTTATATCAAATCCGTAATTAATTTCTATAATACACAATTCTCTCTCTCTCTCTCTCTCTCTCTCTCTCTTTCTCGCTCTGATATATAATATTTAGAATTTGCTATAATTCCGTGTAATACTTATAAGACGACATTGAGAAACTTTCTTAACGAAACTTTCAAATATCAGAATCAATGTGTAATTTTTCGTCGACTTTGTTTTGCATCAATCGATCGTGACGTTTTGCTTCGATCTATATGACGCTAAACGTACGTCGTTTTCTGCTCACGGCACGCATTTTACACAGTCATACAGGTTCCCGAGGCGATTTCCAATCTGTGATCAAGCGCCGGTCCATTTGCAACTTGATGGAGATATTCTGGATTCGAATTGGCGTGTTGTTCCGATCTATCCTTTTTTCGTGCGAATTTTTTGACGTTGAGAATTCGTTATAATAAAAATCCCCTTCCCGCGCCGTTCAATATTCGCAGGATATATGTTCGCCGAACAGAAAATTTCATTATTGTTTTTCGATATAATCATGTTCAGAGTATGTGGGTCAAATATGTCGAAGTAAAAGTATGATATCGAGGCACAAATATTAATACACATAGACAGTGCTTAAATCTAGAGAGTTTTTTTAGTTCATTCCGAAATCACTATTTAAGCATACTTTATTCGATGAACGTCCCGGGAATGTCTTTAGAACATAGGAACATCTTCTGAACGTTTTTAGGACGTCTCTTTGAGATCTGTGTTGTATGCGTTAGTTTCCAGTGTTTTAATGTGGTTCTTATATTATTTGTCAGATTCTTTTGTTACGTTTTTCGACGCACAATTTAAAAACTTATATTCTATTACTAACAGCAAATACATCATTTATTAACCCCCAAGGTACACCTTTGATTATTCTTTTATTCTTTTATTATTTTATTCTATTCTTAATTGTTTGTGTGTGTGTGTGTGTGTGTGATGTGTGTGTTTATCTATAGTACATATACTTTTCTATAAACATTTAAACTTTATAGAACAGCTATTGCAGTATCGATTAAAACATTTAACATAAATACATCATGAATTATTAAATTTATTAATAAAAAAGACAAGTAGATTATTAACTTCCTATTATTAAAAATTCATAAGTAAGCTTTCTGCACATATATATTTTATATTTACTAAATTTTCTTTTTCTAAGCGATTATTTTCTTAAAACTTAATATTTTTTAAATCTATCATCTGATTAATCAATTTATGATACAACGGCTTCAATTGCGTGTTCTATAATTTATGAGTTTACTTTATTAATTTGTAAAAATTTATTCGGTTGGTTATGCCATATTGGATATACTTAAATCATGACATCGTGTATATGTAAGTCAATTATGAATCACAGAGTTTTAATCGCCCTGCGCGCATTATAAGCGAACGCGTTATATGTTCCAGACACGTGTAAGGCTGCATTCTCGCGTGCAATAACCCGGAGATCGATCGGCGATCTGCACCCGGCTGCCGAGAGATCTATCGCGGTGCGAAGGGTGAAATTCGGCAAGGAACGAGCGGATTAATCGCGATAATTCCGCCCGAACGACGCCGAGATTCGCCGAGAAATTAAAACTTTCGCGAGGACCCGTTATCGCCCTTTCGCACCGACTTCCTGTCGGCTGCACGCACGCGCGTGTATCGAATCGCCGTCGTTCACGCAATCAGCTTTCCTTGTTGTTGGAAAGACGCTCAAAAAGACCTTACAAACTCTGAAAGCACAATCCTACACGTAATGCGAACACGATAAAGACTTAAAAGTTGACCTAGTATTCATATGCTTTATAAATTAAAAGAAATAGCAATAAAATTCAAGTCTAGCAGGAAGAGATTACATCACATTGTTAAAACATATTACAAATTTGAACCGGATATTACATTTGTCGTCCTGTACTTTAATGCACGATGTTATAACTTTCAAAGTAATAGCAATCTACAAGGTGTTTTATAACGAGTAGATAGAGCAGGCTAAATTGAATCAAAAAGTTCTGAACCATTTTATGATTTTCATAATAATTAATAAAATAACAATTAATTCTTTAATGTTGTTAAAATTTATTTTAAATGGTGAAATAATATTGTTAACAGATTTTTTAAATAGTAAAAAGTTTATACTAAATATGATAATATGTCTAAGCATTTATACATTTAATAAATTTATAAGGCTGAGGTATCCTGGATACACAAATAACATTAAAATTAACAAATAACATTAAAAGGTTAATGAAATAATAATAAATAATAATTAATAAAGATTCCCGAATGAGAGAGAGAGAGAGAGAGAGTAGAGAGAGAGAGAGAGAGAGGGAGAGAGAGTGCAGTCGTTTGCGTAAAGAAACAAGCTTTACATGTGTTCGCGGTTGCTAGGAGCTCGGCAAGATGTTTTGAAGTAGAGACTCTCTCAGAGACTGTCCATAAAAAAATCACTTTTGATTAGCTTGACATTTTTCGAATGAGCTTTTAAGTGATGGTGACTAACTGCAAGAATGACAGCTATGCAAGTTTTAATATACAATATTGAAGCGAGAGAGGAAGTTCCCACGAAGGGGTTCCCACGAAGGGGTTCCCACTAGCTAAAATATTATCCCACAGATTATATGATTTCATATGATTTCATCTGATTACAAATAATTTTTTTCACTACATATGAAGTAATTTGGTAAAATATACGATTTTATTTAATATTATACGATGATTTCTCATGGTTGCATATGTAGTACGTGGTTTAAGTCAAACCGGGACTTTTATTCTTATGTTCATGAGAATAAAAGTCCTAATTTGATTTGAACCATCCACGTAATTATCGGATTATACATAGAAATTTCATATAAATTTTATAATGATTTCGAGGACTCTGTCTCACGATTACATTAAGTGGTTACCCTCTCGAGTCCCCAATTCGCATTCACTCTTGCACAGTCCTCCACACGTTGGCATAGCAATGGCTTACTCTGTTATGTACATGTATAGACCTCACTACTAGCACCACTGTATATAGAATAAGATAACATATCTTATCTTACTTGCATCTTATCTTTGTTGCCACGTTAGATAATACGCTCTTATGGCTAGTCTCTGATTAGAAGATCTCTATTTAGAGGTGTGTTTTATATGAATAGTATTAACTCCGCAGGAGCGGCAATATGTAAACTGTTATGTTATTTGTAAAGCACACCTCCAAACATCTCGTCGCGATCCTAGCAATCATAAACGTATGTAAGGCTGGTCTGTTTTTTATGCAGATGCATTTATTTGGGGATTTTCATTATGATTATCATCTCATTAAAATTCTTCAAGAATATTATAAAATTGATAGAAAATTGATCGACTTTATATAATAAGCAAATCAAATTTGTTTTAATTTAATAATCTTGACGAAAGTAGTAAACTTACTAGAGAATTCAGAATATATTTTAAATAAATTTAATATTTGTAATGAACTTGTGATGGATTTATGAACGGATGTATGAACTTTTGTATAAAATACTTGAAACAAAATAGTTATTACTTGCGTACAGTATTTTTCTATGTGTAACGTTTGGGAATTAGAATCATACATCTCAGAAAGGCAAGTAATTATTTTAAAAAATACCGTGCATACATAATGTAAGGTTAATTATTGCAAACATTGCAAAATGGTACTTTTCGATTCAGTTTAATCTACTCTATTGCTTCACGCGAATTATGAGACATCCTGTATCATGTTAGATATGATATTATATTAGATTAAAAAATTATGTCATTAATATTGAATGAAAAAAGTATTTGTAGAGTAAGATTATTAAAAAGATAACAAATAAAAGATATAAATATTTCTACTTAAATGTAAGTCTTATACATATATTTTAGATCAATACATATGTAACGTATAAAGTTTAATTTGTACAAAGTTTAAAGCACTGTATTTTTTAAAATACAGTGCTTATAGTGTGTCGTGTTAATTTTAGAATGTGTTAATATAGTTTTTAAAAAAGTAATGACTGAAAGCTCTATTTACTCGAGGCTTTGGAAAAGGTAATAAGTAGAATAATAAAATTCTGTCTTTCTCGAGTGTGTGTTCCTTTGTCTCGCGGTTTCTCAAAATTTTTTGTGGCTTTATCTAGCTCTCGCACCAAGGTATTCAATTTTCTCCATGCAGTGCGAAAAGGTTCATTCGAGATTCGCTTACCTTGACGCGTAGCAGGTGTTGCAGACTTTGAGCCTGGCTGCTATTTAAGGGTGGATTGTCGGTCCCGAGTCGTGCCACTGCAATCACGTTTTCTCGAGTCGCGTTGTACAAGAAGAGTGTGCATACTGTCTGTAAATGGAAAACGGGAGAGTTGATCTGAGGAGGTAGATACGTACAGTGGCGCGTCATTCGTCGCTACAATTATAGAGGCTTTATTAAATTCCGCACAGCCCGATTTAGTTTTTAATCGACGCGCAGTTTGACGAGTCATTACATTTCTTATTGACATTTCTCATTATCGAGATTTCACGCGCCGATCGGAGATGCTGCGCATTAATTGCATTCTGGGAATTTCATGGAACGCTCTCCTTCGCTGCCGAAACGACGCGGGATGTAATAAACCTCGGAATAATCGACTGATTTTAAATTCTTTTCTGGGTCATTGAATTTGTGGCAAATTGTGTCAAGACAATCTCTCGATTTTGGAATTTAAGCGAAATTTCTATGGAGCCGTAAGCCGCATATACGGTGTTAATCAACGAGTGACAATTTCAAAGTGTCATCTAGTCGAGATTATAACGATCAATAGGAACAATGTGACGGCAACGCCTCACCTGATTATTGACTTCCTTTCTCATGAAATTATCGAGAGATGACACCGCGTCCAGCACGGTCACATTGTTGTACTGCTTCAATAAGGTCTCGTCTTTCTCGCTGTATCCCAGGAACATGAAAACCCCGTGCGGTATACTGTATGTGTCTGTGCAAATAACACAATGCTTGTATTATATGGCGAGAAGAGAAATCATTTTCTGTTGGACTATTCGAAAATCATCGTAAAATTAAATCTGCAGTCGAGTTCAGAAGAAAAAGAAAAAGACGTTTATTAAGTACATTTAATGCAAACATAAAAAGTAGTAGTAATAGCTTCATTTGATATTAATATAAGTATTTTCTTTATATTTATTGAATAGTTTATTATATAAACATTCCTAATTTGTCAGAATTTAAAGTTTTTCTGAAATAAAATTATCGAATAAATTATTCCTATAAAACTTTAATTTATTTATTCATTTTTATAATAAAGCAAATAAAATCATAATCGCATTATATCTATAGCTTACAAAAATAGCATTTAAGTCATACTAGTTTGTAAAGAGTTTAATGAAAGTGCTGTCTAAATAATCGACTTTAATTTAATCGCATCATAATTATGAGAGAGATGATTACTCACCGGGCGAAGGCCGCATGCATATAAAGCCGCCGCTATAACAAAGGCAAGGACCTCGATGCGCTTGGTAGGCTGGCGCTTCATGATTGTAGAAAGCGAAATCCGTCTTACAAGGTAACGTTTCGACGCACAAAGTGTTGCAAACGAGTTGCTCACCCTCAGCACAGACACACAGTTCTGAGCATTCGGGCTCGTCTTCACGATAAAGCTGCGTAAGTAGAATACATTGCATCAATACTTAAATCCATATACTTTAAAAATGATTGCCGCAAGTGTAAAAATTGTTAAAGTGTTATTTATTAAGTATATAAATAAGTTTTCGCAATTTTTTTCTGATGAAAACACGTTCGTGGTGTTTATGTTGAATTCATGTACTTTATGTAAACTATTGTATAAACAAAAATTTGTTGACATAAATGTAACGTTGTAATTTTATTGCACAATCGAAATAAATTTTCCTTAAAGTTTCAACATGAATTTTATATCAACACTTCCATATAGATTTTAATATACATGTATATAATCCACGTAGAATTAATAATGAAATATAATACAGATAGAACTAGAAGATAGTAATATATAGAATTAACATGAATAAATTCACATCGATTTTTATTCTATGCAAATCATGTTGAAATTTTGATATTTTGATAATATGTCATTCATGATATGTCACGTCACATGGATATCACTTCAATGAATTTCTGTCCACGTAATTTACGTAAAATATATAGATTCAACGTAAATATCACGAGTCTATCCTCATTGAGAAGGTAAAAAAGAAAGAATGTTTATATGAAAATGTGTTGTACTATTTTTGTGCTTGAATTCAATTATGAAGCTATGCTCACACGTTATAAAACATCTTACAAGCGACGTTCCGACATATACTGTCAGTACTAAAAATTTATCACGAAATCTATCCAATAGTAAAAATTGATTCTGTGACTTTTATTGTATTTTTAAGAGATGTTCCTTGCTATTTGTTTTTATCATTATTAAAAATACATTTGTGATCAATTTTATTGAATATCGTGTTTAATCTGTTTCTTTATTCTGAATTAAAACAGCACTTGTTCAATCTGAGGATGATATTAATAAATTAATTCTGAAAAGGTAAAATAAATGCTTTGCATATAATAAGGCGAAATTCCTTATTAAAACAAAGAATTTGAATGTGTGACTTATTTTTAAAATAATAAAATCTGGGATAACAAAACTTTTTTGTGAAAAAGGAAATACGGGAAAATTTTAAAATAAAGCAAGGAAAAAAGGAAAACTTTGGAGGAGAAGAAGGGAAATATCGTATCATTTTGATGGAAATACTACTTTGAAAACTATAGAAATGAATTGATTCATGGAATTAGTTAAAAATAAAAATATATTATTTGACTCAAGGGATTGGATTACCATTTCTTTTGATATCTGATAGTGTAAGTATCACAAATTATTCTGGTGACGGTTTTATCCACGATAAAAATAGTGAAGCATGCAAATGTGCACCTTCCCAGAGTTCATTTTCATTTAAATTAATAAAAATGTTAATTTTCTAACTGCGAATTATTATATCAAATTCAAAATACAGATTAGTCAACCTTACTAATGGAAAAATAATTATGCATGAAAACTTAAATACGCATTTGTTAGCACTATTTAAAATTGATCCCGGAAACTTATTTATACACCCAATATGTGTGTATAAAGAATATATAAAAGAGGAATAATGTACTGTATACACTCAGTACATGATACTAATTTATCATATAAATACCTACATTTTAAATTATTATAACAAAAAATTACGCTTTATCTGTATATTTTCTTCATGAACAATCTTCATTTAATTCATATTAATCAACAAATTTATCAAAATAGAATCTAATAAAGATATAAAAAAAATAATTAACTTCGCCATAGTTATTTCTCTTGATACAATTAATTAAGGGTCTTTTAGTTATTCTTAGAATTAAGGAAATTTTTCATCAATTAGAAGAGCTAAAGAGATACGTCGCGAAGTCGTGAAGAAGTTGTGCGCGATTTCCCGTTGCTTCCCTCTTCCGTTTCTTTACGGTAAAAATTCGCTACTGTGCACTGTGCAGTAAATATCTGATTTTCGCTGACACCCTCGCCCACGCTTTCCGGTATGACGTTCACGAAAAGGTTTCACAAAACCCACGCCTTTTCTTTTTTGTCTTGCGAGTATCGGCTCTCGAGGGTGATGGCAGTGAGCGCTTTGCGTCGCGACGGCGATCGCGAGAGACTTGGGAGATTGCGAGTGACTCACCCTTTTGCCCTTGCCTTCCCTTATGTATTGCTGACTATGTGTATTCGACCTTTGAACCACGCAGAAGCCTACAAAGAGAATGACGTGAGAAGCTGTCTTTTTCGCCAGTTTATTTCTCCAGTCCTTTAAAAATTTCTTTTTCCAACGTATCTCACCCGGAGGCGATCTATCTAATTTGCTTTTCGATGCGAAAGAGATTAAAAATTCTTTTTTTTTCTAGCTACTGGTAAATAAACGAAGTTTTATTTATAAAAAATGTAATAAACGAAGTTTTATTTACAAAAAAACTAGTTTGCTTAAATTAAAAAATAATAATATATAGGTTACATAGAATGTATAAGACATATAGATATAATAAAAAAGAAACAAAAGAATTTCAAAATTTAAAGTTTTAAAAATTTCTTAAGAAATAATATCTGCTGACAAATTAGCACTATGAAAATATGATAATGTATGTATAAACGAACCTTGGCATTGTAATAAAATTTAGTAGTGAACTTTCAAAGATTTTACGATAAATTCAATTTTCAGTAATAAATATATAATAACCAATCAAGTTCCAGATGAAATTGCTGTTACGATAAAATTTACGAAGAACAAGTTTATATTACATATAAAATGTATTTCAGAGTTTAATTTGTAAAGATCGTCTATTTTTTAGTGTTAGCTATTTCAATATTTCCATACTCTTAAAAATCAAACTGAAAAAGTAATTAATAACTTATCAGCAGAATGCTTGATATAATCCCGAGAGAATCAGAGGATATTACATAGCAAATGTATAACGTACCAATTATATTACGTAGCAAATTAATTATATTACATAGAAAATTAATAATCATTGAATACGTTTGTACTCGATCCACTCACGTGGTGTCGGCGTGGTGGTTGTGGTGGTGCTCGGAGTGGTGCTTATAGTGATCGTTGTGATTTCCCAAGTTTCCGTGGGTTCGGTGGTCGGCCACCTCGTCACTTTCGGTATTTGATTATCTTCCACTTGTTCGACTGCGGTGGTCGCCGTCGTGCTCGCCGGTGACCTCGTCGTTGATGCGACGGCCGCCGTCGTTGTCTTCGCTGTTGTCGTTCGCGAATGATGGTGCTTTCTACGCGCGTGGTAATCCTTCTGCGACTCCACTATAATCAGAATAACCCTCTCAAAACAATGTGAGAATGAAATCGAATAAGGATGCGGTCCGATTCAATGGCTCATTGGTGGCTCACAATACTCTTGGAATCATTCTTTTTGCTATCAAATAAGGACAAAAGCTCATTGTGAATCAGACTACAGTCTAAGAGTTACATTGAAAAGTAATATACAAATAACGGAAATTTTCACTCGGAAAGAGAAACATATATTTAATAGCAACTATAAAAGTGACGAGTTATATGTGTGTATAGAATTAATGTATGTATAGTACATGTAGTTGCAATAATTATAAAATAGATTATTTAACATTGTACATTAATTTTACATATAAAACTTGTCTGATTGTTTATCTCTATCACTTAAAAAAATTTCCCTTTCCTCTTGTTAGTCTTTCTATCAATTGTCTAACAGAGTTTTCTAGCGGATACTTTTGATTCTTAGTTTAATTATTTTCTTTCGTCATTCACGATTGCTAGCAGATAACACAGTTATCTCAATTAACATCTCCATACATATATTTTAGGTTTATGAGCAATGAATGCAAAGCCATTAGTTAACGAATTTTCATTGAGGTCTTTTGGATATTCCATTAGAAATTGGGTCTTCTGTGTACTCAGAACGTCATGATTTTTTTTGGGAAGAATTCTCCTCTTATAGGCATAATTTGACGGAAAGTTTGATGGAAGTTAGATTGTTTGCAGAGATCATTTACGACGAGTAATGCTAGTTCGTAGCAACAAAAGCGATTATTATAACATGGATCAAATACAAAGGCAAAAAGGAACTTTTGGAATTAATGAATGTGAGCGTTTGTTTAAGTCTTAAAAAATGTATTTTTGCGGTACAACTATTTTAAACTGATTTATAAACGTAATCATTTTAATTAAATATTGAAGATGACCCAATAGAATGAAAAATAGGTCGAAATGTCTATTGTAATAAGATAGTTTAAACTGGAAATATTAAGGTATTTATTTTCTATGTTTACATTAAACATGTATTTTAAACAATTGGTTAAATAATTCTTCTTAGACGTCTATTGTAATTTATAAAGATTCTTTTGACTTACACGCTCCTTGATTATTATTATTTATTCAGAAATTTGTCGATTAAATTTACTATTTCATGACTATCTATTGAACTTCTTCGCAGACAATTATTTGATTCTGTTTTATGATTACCCATGCTAGGATGTGCTTTCACTTTCCATCGTAACTTATAACATTTCATGGCACAATAATAAAAATAAAAAAAACTACCGACTTGAATCGGCATCGTCGCCTCGGAGTAACTTGGGCTTAATACTTTCTCCCTCACTGTCGCGCCGCGCACTAGGAAACGGACGTGTGGCCGCAAATAACAACCGCTAAGCAATATAAAGTGCCGAACGGAGAGCCTGTAAAATTGCAGTTGAATGTACACGTGTAGTCATCCGACGCGGAAGTATGAAAGTATCGGGAAAGTCGCCCGGTCCCGTATCGCCGGCGGCGCAGCTGCTGTGAAATATTTCAGCCTCCGAGGGGCTCCGGGGTGATTACACTTTCAAGGGGCACCGCATGCCTCTCCTCTCGCGAGACGCGTACAGCAATAATAAGGAACGTAAGATGCGCGTAATAATATTTTACGAGCTGCAGCGACGACTGCAACTTTTATTTCCACAAAATAGATTATGTTTATCAGTATTTATAAATACGTCACAAAACGACGATCAGTATTTCATTTTAAAGCAAATCATGCATCTCAATAGTATTTGCAATATCTTAAGGATTTAATTACAAATTGTCCAATGTCAAATTATAAATTGGAAATAACTAAATAAGGCATTTACTGCTTACGTTTATTATTAAACATGTATTTTAAACGATTGATTAAACAATTCTCTTTACCTCTAAAGCAACTTAAAAAAGAATGATGCACTCAGGGAAAAGACTAGATTTGCGATATGGCGATCTGTGCAACTACATGGTGATGCCACGCGCAGAATTGTAATTACATCGGTCGAACAAACGACACAGATTAGCTCTTATCGATCTTTCCCGACTTCGTCGAGTTGTAAAGCATGGCAAATGCAATGGACTGCATTCAGTTGGTAGATAAGTCATTTAGATACGAAGAAATTGCATCTCCTACTGCGTTTTAGAAGTGTATCATGCCGAGAACATCGGCGAAATATCATAGAGCTTTGTCTGTTCTAATTATATACCATAATGTTTATATATTCGATGACCTAGTCGAATAGAAATTAGCACAAGAGTAAATTCTCTAGTAATTTTCCAGTTGAATTTTTGTAATTTTTTAATTTGTCATTAATGAACATCTTAGTAAATCGGAAGTTGAATATAATTGTAAAAATTAAAATTATATTAGTTAGGAAATAAGCTCTTGTTAATCAAGTTTTTCTTATTTTAATTGTGTTTTTCCAATTTTCGACAATAGTGATATCAAATCTTAACGTGAATTTAAATTTTATTAAGAACATTGGACTCAAGGAATACTACCCAATCAATATATAATATATGCACGCCGATTTTGATGAAACTTTCATTATTAAAAAATGACCAGATCCTTACGATTAGTTGTATCCACCTTATGCATCTCGGATAACGCTAATGTTGGCGATACACTATAGCTTTCGAGTCTTATAACTCAAAAAGTGCTTAGTGAAAAAATATTTTATTATAGTATATTTAAAAGCTCTCGAGATGAACTACAAGAAACAAAGAGAACTATGTAATGGAAAATGGAAGTTTTTTCCATTTAAAAAAATCTATTTGACCTTGACCTGATCTTGACGATGTTATATAAACCGATATAAAACCAGTAAATACATCTAAACCCTATAACTTTTGTCGAAGACATTTTTTAAAAAAAAATGCACACTTTCCGAGATATTAGACTGTTTCCAGATTTTTGGTAGGTATATATTATATTTAATTGCTCGTTACTCGGCTTCTAAGGCCTATTAGCAGGAACGGCTTTATAAATGTTCACTTGGTAGGCTCCTCTAACATCTATAAATATTGTTTGATCAAAATCGGTGACGAGCAGAGCGTCATAATATCTCTCCTTGTAAGCTCAAGTTTAATTTACTAATCTATATATATAATTTATTGACATTAATATAATAAATCATAGATCACATTTTATTACGTAATATTTTATATTCACTTGCTGTGAATAAAAACAAATAAATATATCCTTCATGCGTAGTAAATAAATGCAAAAAGAATTTATTACAAATGCCGTTTAATGAAAAACGGAATACCGTCACATCGTTCTTCATGCTGATAGAATTGTGTGAGATAAACATTTGCGAAGATCGATTGAACATTGGAACAGTATATTATCAGTCTATATTAATTAACATTCCAATACCAGATAGTGTGCAGCTTGCGATTATTTTTATTTAATCCGGATGATTCAATATCGATTTCGAGATTACTGCGTTTTCAAATAACTTGCTTGAAGTGTACCTGCTATTTCCAAAGTAGGTTAATTGTTTTAAAGAATAATAGTTATTTCTCTTACAACATTCTTTATTTTAGCCTCAAAAAAGTAGACCAATAATGTTGTATTGCTTTATTGTCTTTCATATATTTTTATCGTACTTTCACAAGGTGAAATTTTACAATAACCTTGAACATATTTCTTATAACATACTTATTTTCTGTAAGTAATTTTTTTCTCTCCATACCAGTTGTCTATCAAAGAACAATAAATCGCTAAACTTAACTTTCCTAATCTAAATTGTTGTTACCGAGTCCTCAACGCGAGTAATGAACGTCCCAGAATTTTCCGCTTACCTACGCAAGGATTCACCCAGAGAAGCCGCTGCCAACCCAGACAGCCGTATAGCTGGTTAAGCTCGGTACCCTTACAAGCGCAATTAGTATGAAGTTCAGTACCCAGGATGCCCAGCATCGCTTTTCTGCACTCGGAGGTTCGTCCGGCGCATTTCTTCGTCATGCTGTCGACCGCGCAACTCTGTTCATAATATTCTAGTCTAAGTCTGGAAAAATAAAAATATCAGGATATTAATTACATAGGCGATCAATTAAGTTTGGAGTGGCTCTTATAAAGGAAATAAAATAAAAAATTCTTGAAAGTATTATATAGTTCACTTTGAAAGGTAAATCAAAGTAAACTGCATAACATTTCAAAAATTTTTCATTTTATTTCTTTTATAAGAGCTGTCGAAAAAAATGCTTAAAATTATGACAAAATTGGCATGTCAAACGCTGTAATAATCACTCGTAACTGACGCAAAGATTGCTTATAATTATGTATAATTAATTATATTTAGAAAATTATTATAGATACATATATTAATAGAATAAGATAATACAACTTCGAATATGATATAATTACAAACGAAATAAGATTTTGAATCTAATTTTCGAGGTTTAAATTTGATTTTTTCCTATTTAGTAATATCCTTTAATACCCTTTACACAATCGAGAGTTATTAAACTTTAACCTCGAAATTGGATTTAAACCTTATTTTGTTCCAAATTGTTGTACTTATGCTATTGTAATTTTTTAAATATAATTATACATCAATGCTGAAGGAATTATTATACATATTAATGATAAATATTGTCAAGTTAGTTACACATAATTATTGTTGCATTCGACAGTTTTAAGATAATGTCAAACATATATACTTATCCATTAAAAGAAAATTAATTTACTAAATGCTAAAAAGCAGATAGTATTCATTAATAATATTCATTTCACTAATTTCTAATAACAGCAAACAAAATGGAAAGACTGATGTTCGTATATTAATTAAACATGGACGTTTTATTAAAACATCAATAATCATCTGTAAATATAAATGACGGTCTAACAAATTATTAAACATAAAACGGATTTATTAACAAATTGATTGATTTTCGAGATAAATAATTACTTTAATTAAAAAGGTATCCAAAAGTATCCTTGAGATCAATAATTATAAATGATGCTGTAATAATCATGGAATTGTATACCTGTGTGTCCATTATATAGTGATATTAATACTAATTGTAAGTGATCGAAAGGACTAATATTGTAACAATGACTAATCGCGGGTATTCTCATTGATCACACTGTTAGTGTGGCAACTGATATGGTCAATAAATATATACATATGGCAAAACGTAAGCTTTGTTTCTACAGCGTTTCAATCACAGTATTTAATTTTTCAATTACAACAATTTGCATAATTATTCAAAAAGCATATTTTTACATAAAAAAATTATTGCGAATTTCCTTATTTATGTTCACTTTACGAATGATAAATTTTTTATTGTTTGTCGTTATACATACATATTTTTTTCTCAATTTTTTTAAATATATAGAGAATTGTATTGTACACATAGAATAATATTTAATATTTTAAATAATAAATAGAAACGCATCATTTTTTTTCAAATAAGTTTATTTATCCACATTATATGAGATTTAATATCGTAAGTTTATTTTATTTTCTATAATTAGATTTAGAAACATGCAAATTCAATTTCTATTCTGAGTCGATCCTGATTTCTCAATAAGATCATTGCGTAGATACTATTAAATTACGTTTGTTATTAACTGTATTAGAAATCAAATGTATTTTAATTTATATTTAAAATAAAGGTAATGACGGAGTCGTTAAATTAGTTAAATAAGTGTCTAAATTCAAAAAGCACTGAAGTTCATTAGCGAAGTTTTTAACGCATTTTGCGTTGGATAAATAATAAACAGATAAATGTACAATAGATAGCGTAAAAGTTGTTACAGCATACACACACACAAATATAACAAAAATTTTATTCTTTACATAATTTTTAATAAGTCGTTCAATTACGAGATGTTACTGTTATATCTTATATATTGCAATAAAAGCCAGAAAACTATAATATCAATAAAAAAGATAATAATAGTTTGCAATAATCAATAATCAATTAGTTTAAATATTTAAAAATAAAAAAAGAAACATTATTAATAATTTAACCAATGACTTAATTGATCATGATACTCAGAGCAATGTGTTGATTCTGTTAATTGCGAGTTCCGCGATTTGCTTGCAAACAACTGTTATTATAAAAACAATTATTATAAAAAAGTGCATTCAAGCGATCATTAAAAAAATATTTAAATAAATGCTATAGAGACACTTCGAAGCGCGCAAATGCATCTCGACTCACAAAGCGTCTGCGACACGTAGCAATTGCTCGTTTCCAAGTCGCATATAGATACCTCTAAATAGCAAAATTAAAAATGGATTCGTTCATCCTAGGCGATAAATCAATTAAAGCGTTGAATCGGACCATGCATACGTACGTGCATGCATGCACACGTGTTTTAATTTAATCGATCAGCGACGCGTTTGTACACGTTCCATCGCTTACAATTGCACCTCCTTTTCGTCCATTTTAATCCCCCGTTACCCACGTTGTTTTTTTGAACGTATTTATTAACGAGAAGTGCATTTTACTTCCGCACATAATATTTCAATTTTCGTAATTGAGTTGAAATTTTATCATTAATTAAGAGATGATATAACTATATAATTTGACATATCCAATAATATTCAAGAACGGTGAAAAATATACAATAAAAGTTTGCAACATTCCGATAATTTAAAAATTGATTAATTTTTGCACTAAAATGAAGTAAAAATTAAAAGTCACACATCAATTCTAAATTTACATATATGTGTACTAGTACTCTACAAAAAAATTATATCATTGTATTATAATAATTATTTAATATCATTGTATAGTTCCCTTCAAAAGTAACACAATTTGCAAAAAATAAGTTTTTCAGGAAAGGAAATAAATGTTCTTAACTGTTTCTTAACTTAACAGATAATAATTACAGATAATTACATTATTAGTATATAGTTTATAGTAAAACGGTTGGAAATAATTTTTTAATTTAACCGTAAACTACCATATAATATATATAAAATTACTATATTCATGATTATGGTCTACTAGACTTTTTTTTACTGTAAATTAATATAATTATCTGTAATTATTTTTGCGAAACTTTCTTTTATTTATATTAGAATAGAATATACTCATTTTTAAAAAATTAACTCTCCTGCACTACTTCGAAATGTTTGATCATAGTTTACATTCTGCGCCGTTGAGGGAAACAGCATATATTTTTTATAGTATACGCAATTTTAACTTTATATTCTTCGTATTAATTAATATTTCTATATTACTTTATACATAAGATTCAATTAATAAAATTTTTAAGCAATTTCATGCATGATATTTATCGATCAAGATATTAAATCGGAATGTATCTTCCATGGGAAGATACCATTTTAAAAAATAAATTGTTTTGTACAAAGCGATGTCACTCTACCTTTGTCCTCATATTTTTTTGTAAAATTCTTTGCACCGAGCAAAAACCATGCAATGGAAACGGGGACAAAATTGACACGTAAATAATAATGTCCAATTAGAATGACGCAATCTTATCTCGCTAAGTAAACCAGGGGAGCACCCGATTAAACACCGCAAACACGTCGTCCCTTATTTTTTCTCGCAGTTTTGCCGGAACTTTTTCAATTTTAAAGTTAAATCGCGATTCAACAAGATTTATACGCGCGCTAATGCAATATTTCCTTAGTCAAGAGGATGACCGTCCAGAGTGCAGGACTATGAGGGATGAAATGATATGTTCTTACCTTCCAGATTTGGTGACAATGTATATGAGTATCGCTTTAAATAAATCCGCTTATGCATTGAGAAAACTATTTTATCTCACAGAGGTTTCAGATTCAACAGAATCTTTGTTAAGACAAAATTAGCAGTTATTAAAAACCGTGTTAAAAACTTTTAATTTGCAATTGATTATACAATTACGGTAAAATAATGTTGTTAAAATGATCGTCTTATATCTGTTAATATCAAGGCTTATATCTGTTAATATGAGGCTTTCTAATTATATTACGAATGTTTGTTTTTAGAACATGCACATGTGTACCTGTTTCAGTTAAATTTGCTACTTGTTTCCAGAGATTTTCTTTTCACACGTTTCGCTCAACATTTCTACATTTGCGCATGATCCGTTATGTATGGATAGTTCATGTAGAAACATGCAAATTTTCAAAAATGTGAATATGACGCACTGCCTCACCTACAACTCCTGTTCTCTTTGCAAGTCTCGGCTAGACTGTGACACGTTGGCATTTCGGCGCCATCTATGCGTTGCGCGCAAGTTGGATGCATTTTCTCTTGCGCCACTATGCACTCGTCCTTTTTGTTGTCCGTTTTCCTGCAATGTGAAAAACATAGACGAGTGTATAATAAGATTCAGGAAGTTATTTAGAGAATTCTTTAAAGCACACTTTTATTTATACAGAAGCAAACTCCAACAAAGTTATGACTATTATCCGGAACAAAAAATAATTGGTGTTAAAAAAAAGATATTTTAACATAAAGTTTGCACTATATGTATAAATAATATAAACAGAAATTAAAATTTACTTCAGATTTATTTATCGAATGAGGCGAGCAGCATAACAAAACAAATATTAAAGTTATCATTATAATATTTAAAAAAGTGATTATTTTGTATAACATTAATAATTACCTATATACCAATAATTTGAACGATAGCTTGATTAATTATACAACTTTAGCTTCAGCTGAAAAAGCTAATCAGTTTTTTGTATTGCATTGAAATATATGATATGCAAGAATGACAATAATAACAATTAATTCACGACTTCATTTTTTGATTATTATAATTTTTTTATTAGTGCAATCCAAGTATTATAGCACTTACAATTAGTGTTTTATCGAGAAGTGACAAATTGAAGCGTTAATTATGGCATAATTGACAAAAAATGAATGTGGCGCACATTATTCGTTCTTTTAATCAGATGCGTATTTTTTATTTATTTACCCAGGTTTTTTTCTATTCAGTCGTTCTTATTTCAAAATAGATAAAAAGAGGATTCTGAAAAAGACTGCCACGAGGATTCGTGGGATAAGAATAAGACACGAAACGGAAGCGGAAAGTTTCCGCATTGTGTCGCAACCAAAAGCTACTTAAAAGTTAAAGTAGGCTCGTTAAAAAATACGAGCTTTTCGCGCAAGAGAAGTATTACGGTTGCTTCGAAGATTTCGTCGAAGTTCTCATTGTGAGATCTCCACTCGCCTCTATTTGTCCCGCTTGATATTTTGAAAAAATTTGTGCGTGCAATTTCTGCGAAATAATTTCTCTCAATTGTTATGAGCGTGAAGTATTTTTGCGGAAGAATGTAGTTATCATATTATGAGATTAGAATAATACGAAACATAAGCTAGTCGAATCTTACTATAAGTTTCTTTTGCTTCAAACAAAATCAATAACTAAAATTAAACGTTTCGACTTTTAATGTGTGTGAGCATCCTAAATGATAAAGAATAAATACAAAAATTATTACTGGGTTATCTAACGCAAGACATAAATAAATTTTATCTACTAACTTGGAGCGCATTTGGAGAGGGTAAACACCTAGAAGTCCATATAGGAGATAGAAAATCTAAGATAGGGAAAATGTCCAACAAACTATCATTTAGATTATCGCTTTATTTTAAATATGTGGATGACATTTTGTTGGCTCTTGAAAATAGGTGAAAATATTTGAATGATATTCTAGATGTTTCGAATTCATTACAAGAACTTTTACAATTTGCCAAAAATAACAATCAATTAAGTTTTTAGACGTATTGTTGATAAGAGATATGGATACTATCGTTTTTTATCTCATAAAGCCACATTTTCGGGAAGATACACGCACTCCAGCGAGGCTTGACTAGCCATGTTTCGTATTATTTGAATTTATTATTAACATATAAGATTAGGTTTTATCGATGTGGCGCTGTAACGGATAAAGATGTTAGCATTGTTTAATATTTAAAAAATAATTTAATAATCACGAAAGTCTCGTCATTTCCTTACAATCTCGAGATTAAGATCATTGATTACTTTTGTGCAAAATTGTATATGCGAATATAAATTAACTCTTTCGTCTCGTGTTCCTCATCTCCTAATTTCCTGTGGTATCTACTAATTTTGTTTTAAAAACAGTTTTTCAATCTTTAATTTTATTACAATCGTTAAAAAATTTATTAGCATAATAGAAGACTAAATTCTTGTTTTATTTAAAATTAAAAAAAATATGATAAAAGTTACATTTAACTTGACAATGTTCCTATCTTCTAAAATTATTTTAATTAACTTGTATACATTATGAAAGTTTTTTTTCTATAAAGAATATTAAAGATCACATCTGCAATAAGATATCGATGCATAGAAGAAATGTGGCTTGTCATTACGTCAACTTAGTTTCTCAATAATGCACCAAGAACAATCGGTTGCAATCATACGTCCCCTCCATTCTTTATTCATCTCTGCAATTCTCTGCATTGTGCCCATTATTACTTCCATCCGAGTTCAGCTGAATACATGACGCAGAGATCCATCGGGAACATGATCTGGCATTTCTGTCAGTTAAACGTGTTTGCGTTTTCTTTTTCGTTATATCGGTACGGTTCGGCTGCGCGTAACGCCGGATGCAATGTAACGGGCACTACTCGGCCATATGTATCGCGGGGCACGCATTGTTTTGCGCAGCGATTCGAAGCTCCGGCTTCAATTGCCTGATATGCAGAATTTTGAAAAATTTTTCGCCGGCGTGAACGTGCGCGAGCGTAATTAGAATGCGAGTTAACAACGCGCGTCCTTCGATTAATTCCAAATTAATTTACGATGGCGCCGACAGTTGATTCGTCATTTCGCGCTTGCAGCTGCGCCACTACTGTTACAATAATCCGTTATTAATTCACGTTGCGTCGCGCATTGTGCTGCGCAATAGTCGCTTGCATAGCGTCTACGTTAATATTTTAACGCGACTTTCTCACGACAATGGACAGCTAATTAAACATTCAACGTCGACAGAACGCAACCGAAAAGGGCAATCGTTTCTGTGTAGTTACGTCGATAAAAATCTTTCCGCTGAAAAGAATACTCTTAGCGAGACACGTAACATGCAATAAACTTTCCAAACGATAAAGTATACTTTACGACGATATGCGCCAGCCATAAAAAAGAAAAAAACGAAAATCCCATGTAAGTCTATCTATTAAATAAAGGTGTATGTGTTTATATATATATATATATATACATTTTTAATAGATAGACTTATATGGGATTTTCATTCTTATATATATAAAGAAAGTATAATAAACATAAGGAAAGAAAAGAAATTATAGCTGAACAAGCTATACAATGAACCCATAAATATCAGAAATGTAATAGCAGTAGTTTACAAGATTTTGTACAAGAGCATATGAATTGTTCCTAAAGTAGTAATTTTCTAATTCGAGCTTATAAATTTGACAAATACTTCCACTAGGTTTGGTTTTTGAGGTCTAAGAAAAGACAATTTTTCTAATAAGTATATGTATATATAGTGAAATTTTGTTAAAATTAAAAAGAAAATTAAAATAATTAGAGAAGCCTATAAAAGCCAATACAAGATAGACGTATGTTACAAAATTTATTACATAAAAATGAAGTTTAAACTCTCAGTTAGAGTACTTTTTAGTATACACAGTTATATAATTAAAAATTAACAATTCACTAATGACTTAATAAGATAATGACATATAAATAGAAAGTTAAATTAAAACACGTTTTTTATAAGATGTGTTTAGAAAAAAAATTAGAAGCGTTGAGTTTTTAATTTTTGTTTTTTTGTACGTTTTTATGACTTTAGTCGATTTTACAATTAGAGTCACCAGAATAATCGCCTAACATGTTTTTGTTCCAATATACTCTTGTAATAATATTTTTCAATTATAATCATTATTCTGGTGTTCACTTTGCTTATTACTTGTTCTAAATTATTCAGAAAGAAATGCTACATTAAAAATTAACATGCTATATTTGAAAATTGACTTGCTGTATCTTAAAAATTCGATCTAATGGAATTTTTCTAGCCGTAGATTCGAATTCAGTGCCTCAAAATACGTTAAAAAAATTGTTTCTTTTTCTTGCATTAAAAATTATTTAAAATCTGTAGCGATAATAGAATTAATCCTTTAGTTATAATACACGCCATTACATAATGGCTTCCTTTTAATTTATTCTTTGAAATGAAATGCCTCTCTAATAACTTCCCTAATAGAAATCTTTTGAGATAAAACGCCACTGTAATAGCTCTTTTATGCTTATGCTACTATTATGATTTATGCCTCGATATCTTGTCATTGTTAAATAAGAATATGTTCTCAAACGTTTTGATCTACATTTGTTTCATCGAAAGGACGTTCGCGTTTCTTAATTGAATTCCAAGCTGTACGTACACAGGGATACGAAACCACGTCCAGCTTTAATCATATAACCAAAGGGCTAAAAAGCATTGCTGTCTATTTGATTAACCTGCAAAGGCAGAAGGCAATTTCCACGGAATGCTTGTCATTGGCGGTCTTGTAGAAATGCTGCAACGCCTCCATGCACTCGTTTCTCGCGCACGTCGTCGAGTCGCAGTGGTTCAGAACAGGTTCCAGCAGATTTTTGCATTCCGGATCGTTTCTGAGTAAACAAAAACGTTCCACGTATACTTTATCTCATCTGCAATGATCGATCTCGGTTACTACAACGAAAACTTGCGAACTTACTTGCAGGACGTATAAGCATGATGGCACGTGCTGGATAAGATCAATTTCACCGGCTGTTGTATCTTATCGATGTCTGACGTAGAGGACGGTGGCTCCATCCCCGCCTCTGTGAAACAAGCAACGTGTCAGTGAGTGGAAAGTACTAATCTAATTGTTTATATTGTAATTAGAAACAGCCTGCGATTTAACTTTTGAAAGATAACAGATAATGTTTTTGATAACAAAAAAGAAATATTCTTTTAATTTATACAAAATTCAGCATTTAAAAATTTTTAAAGTGTTAATAATAAATCTAGGTGCAAAATTAAAAATGGCAGATTGAGTATGACATACTACATTATTATTCAGGGATTTTTAAAAGCAACCAGTTATCGTTACCAAGTTAAAAAAGTAACCAGTTACCGTTAATTACTGATAACTTTGTTAATTACTGATTCTTAAAAGTAACTCTTTACCGTTACTTAAAAAGTAACGATTCGTTACTTTATTATTACCTTGTTAATGTTGAAACAAGATCAATCTAAAAAATTTTGCAATTTATTTCTTGTTAAAGTGTTCGTATAAAAGACGATAATTAACAATGACACTACATTGATACGTTAAAACACAACTAAAAAAGGCAATGCTTTTTCAGCCCGAGCTAGAACTTCGTGCATAATAATATTTCAGAATGAATATATATACACATCTAGTTCTAGGAAATTTTGATCTCTTGAAACGCAATCCGACTAAAGTGATATTTTTCACAATAATGGTCTGTCCTTTATTTCTGCACTCTCTGAACTTGTGCAATAAGTTGAAGTGAAATAAACGTATATTTGTTTCACTTCAATTTATTGCACCGCATGCACCAGTTCAGAGAATGCAGGAATAAAGGACAGACCTTAAATCTTTTATCACGTGACATTACTTTCGTTAAATTTAAAGATGATATTCATAAAGTTTGTTCTTATGCTAATACTTACACTGTGATTCGTTTATAGACGTCATAAACAAATCACAGAGCCGTATTAGCACATCTTAGATTAAGATATTATTTGAAGTAAAAATGAATTATGACCGGTTTAAGATTGAAGATTAAGAATACACAAAAATTAATAGGTTAATTATAAATAGGTTCAATTGATAAATTATCATAAATAGGTTTTAAATATTAAAAATAATATAAAACTAAAAGTAATTATAAAACTCGTTACCGTTACAGTTACAAGAAAAGATAATGTCGTTACCAGTCTGTTACAAAAAAGTAACCGTAACGGCGTTACAAGTAACGAGTTTTCAATCCCTGATTTTATCGATTAAAATTTTCGTCGAAGAGGACGTTTTGGAATGTAGTCTATATATACATTTTCTAATGTTTTTCCATTCCAGCAAATTAAAAAGAGAAAAGTCCGCGTGATGAGTTAGAAATAAGCTTGGCATCCAGAAAAAGAATAGAAGATACGATCGCAGGATCTAATTTATTCCCACTTACACACACATGACGACAAATGTGGTCAATGTCCTACTTTATTAATCAAATATGCGTATAAAAATAACAATGTAAAATATTCATTGTAACCAGCGAAACTTTTTCAATTAGCGTCATGTTATGCAATTGTATATCAGACATTTTGCATTCATATTTGATAAATTGTGAAAAGCATCATTTATCATGAATATATATCTACTGTTTTACGCACGATATTGAAGGTTTTTCCAGCACAAATTAAAATGCAAGCTTCTATTTACCATCGATTGATGCATCGAGGGATGCGCGTAGCGCTCTTTCTTTCTCGAAAGTGATCGATATCGGCATAGTTAAACATGGCAGCTTGAGTTCCACCTGTTTTTATCCGTAATGCACTGTTTACACAGTCACAAGGGAGACCCACTTTTCTTCCCGGTGGATACAAATAAATGATAAATCATCAACGTCACACCGAGGGCGTCGACGCACTGTAGAGCGATACTTATCATTTCCTTTATTTCCAACTCCGTAAGAATTATGAACCCATATCAGAATAAACAAGCAATTTTTCTTCATCATTTAAATGCAATGTTATTCCTCAAACTTTAGATTGAATTTGTTCGAGTCTTAAGATATTTTATATCGAGTCTTATTGTATATTTATATCAAGTCTTATTTACATCAATTTTAAGTAGATATGTATTTTCTGTAATAGACATGTATATTCCTGTAAATTCTAAAAAATTAATCGTGATGCAAAATACTCTCTCGAAGAAAACAATAAGCTATCATGGAAATCTTTGTTGAAAATAACTAGCTCTGTAACAGACTCGAATTCGACAAGCGATTGTCCGAGGGATGGATATCTATCTACCCGATGACGAATGATTGCCATCATTAACCAACATCTTCTCTTCGATTGATGGATTTCGTCGACGAGGTTAACGATCGCGGGGGTATTCGTGAATATCGAGAAGGAAGAACGAGACTACCTTTTTGGCATGAAGGGAAAAAAGGGTCTAGGATTCCCCATGAGAAGAGCCGCCCCACCAGATGACTAGCCATAAGTCAACCACCATGAAGAGCGTGGCTTCGACGCACTTTATTAAGACAAACGAGCGGCCGCCTCTCCTGCATCCCTTTAGGGGCCTTTAATCGCACTCCTGAATCGTTTGTGAGTTATCTTGCGTGTTTGTTTCGCTATGAAAAAAGAGAAGTCAATGGTTGTTTAAAGTTTTAATAAAAGCACAGAAATAAAAGCAGGTTATATGTATGTATGAATGTGTGTGTGTGTGTGTGTGTGTGTGTGTGTGTGTGTGTAATATATATATAATATATATATCTTAGTGATCAACCTTCCCAAATTAGGAGAGGATTCCAAATTTTAACTCTTCGTTCCACTTTACAACGCGTCCCAAATTTTTTCCCAAATTAAGGACATGATTAATAAATGTTCCCTTTTAAATGTAAAAATAACAAATGTGAAATAATAAGTAAAAATAAAAAGCGAAAATAATAAGTGTGAAATAAAATTTTTAACTAATATGTGAAGAATTTTATGATTTTTTTTATTTAAAAATTCAGATATTATTAATAAAATACACATTCAGTAGAAAAAAACAATTTTAAAAAATAAAATGTGATTTCGTAACTTGACGTAATTTTTGTTGCGGTTTCATGTGATTTTATACGTTGTGTGTTATTAGTTATTTATAAATGCATGATATTGTTTATGTATATCCTTAACAACTATTTCAAAATTAAAATAAATTAAATAAATAAGACTCAGAATTTAATAGAGAAAATAAAAGCCGTAATGGATCAATACAGATATAAGTGAGCCAAAATAACAATTTATTCATATGTCATATATATCTATCGGTAAACGTTTCGATTACTTTTTTTATCTTTCACTAAACAAAACAAAAAGAAAAAATTGAATTACAGTATTATAAATAGTCTAACGAAAAGCAAACAGGAATAACGTTATAAAAGGAATATAATTTGCAAAGCTAGTGCGTAAGATCATCATCAATAGTATATGTAATGTGATATCGATGTCGGCTTCACTGAACGTAAAGTAGCTGAAATTAAAATTTAACGTCAGTCAAATAATGTGCTAGCACTGCCAGCTAAGTCTCAACCATATTCCAAAGAAGTAATAAAATCAAGATGTGTTAAAATTTGATTTTTGATCGAGTCAAGAGACTGTAACATATCATCAAGAAGGATAAAACGAGAATATCTGACCTGATGCCACTCCTGGCTAGATCAAATCTCCTGGCTAAATCAAAAATTAAATTTTAACACATCCTGATTTTATTACTTCTTTGGAATATAGTTGAGACTTGGCTGGCAGTGCTGGTATATTATTTGGCTGATGTTAAATTTTAATTTCAGCTACTTTCAATGAAGCCAACATCGATATCACATTACATACACTATTGATGACGATCTTACTAGCTTTGCAAATTATATTCCTTTTATAACATTATCCCTGTTTGCTTTTCGTTAGACTATTTATAATACTGTAATTCAATTTTTTCTTTTTGTTTTGTATAGAGAAAGATAAAAAGTAATCGAAATTTACCGATAGATATATATGACATATGAATAAATCGTTATTTTGGCTCACTTATATCTGCATTAGCTCATTACGGCTTTTATTTTCTCTATTAAATTCTGAGTCTTATTTATTTAATTCATTTTAATTTTGAAATAGTTATTTTTAAACAGAAATTTTAATTTTCGATATAACGGTGACTTTTAAACAGTAACTTCCCATTTCCTGCTTACACACGGTCCGTCGAATCGTTTCTTTATATTCGTGCAGTTAAAGTGAAATAAAAATAACTTTGTAACTGTAACTGATCATCTATAATTATATATTCTAATTTGCTATTTAAACAATATTGTCCTCCACAAACTTCAACACAATTATTTAGAATTATAAGAAACATTACATATAACGACAAATTAACAAAGACTCGCGAGAATATTTGGTGTGCAAAGAAGATTCAATAAAAATTCACTGAGAGAAATAAGTTTGTTATAGAAATAAAAAAGGGGATAACAAATGTGATGGTAGGAAAACGGATTGATCAGTTACTATTGCGAATAATTTTTCATTACTCTTTAATGTAATAAATAATACACGATTTACGATATAAATAAAAAAGAATAAAGCAGTTACACAAGACATACGCGAATTTATTTCTTTTTGAACTGCTTTATTTCTTCCTCCACGAGCATTTTCTTTATTACACATATCCTAACACGCCTAAACATTTATGCTTCTTTTAAATTAAAACATTTTAAAACCAATCTTTATTTTTATTAATGGATTCTTATGATATAAGTCTGATATAAACTAATAACAACAAATTTAAATAAAAATTAAACGGTTTTCCTCATTTTTTTAATATTAAAGTTAATAAAAGTTGAAAAGAAGAAGAAAAAGATATTGTTAAACCATCATAAATATCGAAGTCTGCCAGGATTAAAACGATTCTAAATATTATAAAAAAATTAATTGGAACACATTTAAGAATTTTCTATATACAACATCGATATCGCAAATTTTGGATACGATCGACACATTATAATATAATAAAAAGACAAGAACGATTTCAAACAGCAGTAACTGAAACTTATGTCACACTGGCTTCTCGAGATCGATGTCGAGCTCGCCTTCGTATCGTGAAATATATCGGTCAGGTGAAGACCTTTTCGGTGACACAGGTGTGCGGATGCAGAAACTTGCTCAGCAAGTCGTTAGATTCTCAAACCAACGAGATCATTTGCTCATGGAAAATGGAAAACGGCTAAAACACCAAAAGTGAAACACGTACTTATTCTGTGCACAGCACTTAAACTGTATATATCAAATACCCAGCCAGTAATGCAGATTGATCGATTAACGTCGAATCAACGTCGATCAACGTTGAATCAGTATCGATTAGACATTGATTGACCAATTTCTGGCTGGGTAGAGAGCTCTCTTTTCTTCGTTTCCTTTGGAGTAAAAAAATCTCATTAAAAATAAAAAATTTAATTTAAAAATCGTTAAGTAATATGTATATAACAATTGATACAGTTAATACCAAAAACATAAAACAAACTGATTAATCGATAACAATTTGATTTTAATGTGTCAATCATTTTAAACCGAAGAAGAAATGAAAAAAATTCATATGGTATCAACAAATCTGTTTTACTTTCATAAGGATTCATAAAATAAGTTACAAACTCTACCATCAGTCAGACACGTCACGTAGGAACATAGGATGATGAAATGTCCTGGAGCTGTCAGGACATCCCAAACCTTGGCCAAATCCAGGTTGCGGTTTATATCCGGTTTCATGTTCCTGTGATTTCTATTAAATTTCATTTATTACCAACGCAAAAATAACAAGCGTCGTGGATATGTCTTTGCACGTCGTGATTTTTGCCGCCGTACCTCGTAAAGTTGACAGGAATGCAAATCGCCAGTTAACGAAATTGCAAGTTTAACGTCGACGCTCGTGACTTGTCTGTCTGCGTTGCATATTCAATGTGACGTTGAACTGGCGAAATATACCAACCTTACACGATACTGACGATTGAATACGGTTCTTAAAAAGGATCAAGATTCACAGGATAATTCACTTCTTCGTTCGTCGCTAGATTCAAAACCGCTAATTCCTATTCGCAGCGGCTAATTCATTCGCGAGTTTTCGATGTTGAACTGGACGAAATCGGCTGAAATTTATAACACTGTAACAAACTCTGCGAATGAATTCACCGAGCACGAAATTTGCCTCGTGGTTATTCTCCGCGTTTTAACGAATGATTCAACCATGTCGGCTGGAAAGCTCTCATCATATGCGCTCGTTTCCGGATTAAATATTAAAAATACGATGTAAAAATTAAATAAGATACGTTGCCCCTGAAATAAGTCACCTGTGAATATAATTTTAACGGATGGTCCGACGATGGTATCTCGATAAAACTTACGGTTTTTCTCAAAACGATTTTTCGTGTGAGTAATTTCTATACCCGTCATTAGAAATTTTAGTGCGATATTTTATTACAGAAATTAGTGCGATATTTTATTATAGAAATTAAATTAAGATTAAATAAAATTTTATTATATTTTATAATATATATAAAAAATTTCCTAAGGTATTAATTTAATTGACGTAATCGTTAATGTTAGCCAGATATAAGTACAACCAATTATACAAAGAGAGAAGTACTTTAAGAAAAAAATCAAATCAAAATTTCTTTTCCATTCTATTATTTTAAATTGCACAATATAATATTTAGCAAATATATGTGATATTTAGTCTTTTTTTAATGAAATTAAAATGTGGCGAACTAAGCTATTCAGATATGTAAAATAAAAATACAGATAATGTACAATCCATCAAACGTGACAATTGATAAATGAGCGAACGTGCTAATTAATCATTAGCCCGGTACCGTAGAGTGGTCTTCCGATTTTATCCGCTATTTATATATATTTCAAACCGCAATGAATATCCGTAATTGATCGGCCAACCGAGTAATTAGCGCAGCTGTAATTGAGAGAAAATCGCGTTAAAGAAGCGCGCAAAGCGCTGAACGGACAGCGTTTCCCGATCGCAATTGCATTTCCCATATTTGACGTTAATTGGCCGCGCGGGCAATTAGTTACAGTAATAATTGAGGAGAAACAAGATCCACACCGGTGCCAAAAACGCCGACTAATCGCGGTGTTATTCATGATTAGTCATGGCGTGAAGTCAAACAAAAAATCTTCCAACATTCTGATATTATTTTAAGCTATAAGGGTAATTTACATATGTTTCCCTGTGTTTATTGTAGTCTCATCCTATATAATTTAATTAGTTATTAATTGAAACAACTCTCTCATCTATAGGCATGTTCGGATTCCCATCCGGATGCTCCCCGAATCATCCTTGTTTAACATTCAGTAAACAACAAGGATATGTGATATTTAGGTGGCACTCAGGTGGGAATTTGGACATAGCCTATGTTGTTCCCAGCAAATTGTGACATTTCAACAAAAAACAAAGTATCAGTTTTTAATTATAGAATTGACTTTTTGAAACATTAATACTTTCACATTCATCAAATTTTTTGCTTTATTTTATTTTTATAAAAAGTTGATACCCTCGTCAGTCAAGCGATTAACATATTAAAAACAAGAAAATATTGTTAATAGTATTGTTATTTTAATAAATACTTATTTCGTGTATAAATAAAAATAAGATATTTTACAACTTTACAATTTTGAAATAATTTCTTTTTGTATTCTATAGCACTTTTACAAACATGATAGAGAGAGAGAGAGAGAGAGAGAGAGAGAGAGAGAGAGAGAGAGAGAGAGGGATCATCATTTTCATTAATCATTAAAACACAAAAAGTGAATTAGCCATTAGTTTTACTTCTCATTATTATTTTGTAATTAGTTTCCTTCCGACCTCTCTTAAATGCATATGTGATTATGCATACCTATATCAAAACCATGGATTATATCACGATGTTAATTAATTAGCAAGAAACTAACTAAACTAACTAAACTAGTAATCGGTGAAAAAAAAGTTTACAATGAGCGATTTCGTTGGATAGAATTTTAATCACTGCTCGTTTTTCACGGTATTAATTGCCCTATGATAAAATTTCGATAAGTCAATCTAAATACAAACCCATTCATATTTTTGGTATTTTCTCTCTTTTATTTTTTTCACATTTGTCATTCCCTTGAGCACGACGATGTACAAATAAATAAATACAATATAGAAACAAAATCATTATTGGCAGGATTAAATAGACACTATATTCTAATTACAATATACAACGTAACGTGTTAAGGATACTATCAATTTGAAATACTCCGAAAGCTCTAATTTTTTAAACAAGTTTTTATATTTTTTAAATAAGTCATTAGAGCAAGCAAATAATATAAAACAAGTTTTTATACATTTTAAAGCACAGAGAGTTTTAATAATTGTCATTTAAAACGTAAGAAGATGATAAAAAAAGATTGTAATTATTAAAGTTATCACATTGCTAATACAATATTTTACTATATTGAATTTAAAAGAAAATAAATAAAAAATAAATTAAATGGTTTGACGTTAAAAATTTGTAAATAAAAAGAGATCATAAATCGTTTCAAAATATTTTGCCAGTTCTGACAGTTATAAATTCATAATGTTATATACTAGACTTGTGTTTCAGAATTTCATTTTGCTCGATAGATAAAATGTAAAGAAATAGTTATTATACAAAAAGTAAAACAAAACATTTTAAAATCACGACGTAAAAACAAAATTGATTCTTTGATAGGATCTGTGCCTCATCAACGACGAGCGAGAGATCGAGTGAGCATATCTGTTCATCCAGGTGCGTTTGGCGATCGATGTAAAACCGTCGTGTAATATCGAATACGACGAAAACTTGGGTGAATCTTGAGCACGATAGCGGATTAAAGTTCCAAATCCGGCGGCTCGAGAAATAATATGCAGACGCGCAAGAGAGATACGAGGAGAGGCAGGAAATGAGAGCAACCGGAGAGAGAGTTGAAATTAAATTAAACTTTTGCTGTGATAAATCTTATTCGTTGAAGTGATATCTTCGCAAGATATTACGCGAGAGATGCGATCGATCGTCAGCTCTTTCATCTCGTCGACGGAAAATCATGATCGTCAAAAGTCCGAAGATTAATTTCTATTATATTTGCTCGCTCTATCATTTATCTTGACTAATCGCGAATTATTAATTATTGATATCATATATTTTTACTCTTACACACGTTTATATAAATATCTTTTAAAATTTTTTATATTCACAAGTTTTGTAAAAACATTTAAGACATATCTTATATTTATATAATTTTCCCTTTTCAACTATATTGCAGTATAATTAAACATATGTATTTGCTACTAATACTTTTATATTAATTTTTAAAAAAATATTCCATATAATTGTAATTCTATTGGATTATGTAAGTGTGGTTATATATAAACAGATAATAAAATAAACGAAATATTTTCTATTAGAGAAGTAAAAATATAAAAAAATACGGTTTCGCGGATATCGCAATACCAATTGAAACAATTTATTTATTTGGCGTATAATAAACTTGCTTGTAAAAATATATTTGTTGCACGGAAACTAATGAATTTCATTTCACCACGTTGTACACCGAGTCAGTTCACTGAGAAGCATTTTTATTGTAATTGGTTATCACTATTTGATATATTGAAACGGACGTGGTTTTTTTCCCCCCAAAATATGAAAAAATTATTTCGGACATGCGAAGATTTACTAAACCGCAATGTAATTAATATTTGCAGCGAAATATTTCCATGAACATTTTTAGAAATCCATACTGTTTTTAGCCTTTAATATTATAAATTCTGTCTCTATATACATTTCTCCTATCTGCAATATATATATATATATATAAACAGACTTGTGTATTGAAAATGTTTATTGTATTATATTCACCTCTCATATGAATAACAATCAATTTCTAGATTTTCTACTTTTTCATGAAAAAAAATTTACATATATACATAATTTTTTTTATATTTCAAATTAGCTCATTTTTCAGTATTTACATTCTTAACTTCGTATCGCCAAAATTCGGCGGTATACGTTGAAATATAAACCTTATGTAAATTACAAGGAAGATAAGTACCATCAAAAATAAAGTATCTCGAAGGAATTGTGAGAACTCTATTCACCGATGATCTGTTTGATTATGTCGAAACTTGATCCGTTTGATCGTATCAAAAGTTATATCTCATTCTGCCAGTTGAATAGCTCTGTGCCTGTCAATTGTTCTTTGTTTGAAATGTTAGTGGTAGGTATGCGAAGAACCTTGTACCTACAAAAGGAAAGTACCGGAAATCCTTATACAAAATAAGTTGATATAGTTTATATTAAAGATCTTTTCTGATCCGTAAGTCACATAAATTTCCAAATGATTTTAATAGATAATTATATTTAGATCTAATATTAAAAATAATTTGTTACTACGCATTATGAAGTAGAAAAAAGGATCATTTATACAAAACATTTTGCAGTTATTCGTCGAAACATGATGACAATTACTACATTGCGGAGTACGACAAAAGTTGCATGTATAAAAGCAGTCTCATGTATCCCTCTCCCTGATTTTTCCTCGTACGAAACACGACTATCCGTCAACAAGGTGCCGTCATGGGCAGTTTGCGAGAAAACATGAATTTGCACAGCGCATTAAAACAAATGGAATTTTCCATGACGCACCCCAGCGACGTCACGATGTTTTTGACATAACCGCCAGCAGCATCCAACAAGAAAGATCATCTTAAAATTTATGATCACACATCGGCAGTCTTATTTCTTGTGCTGATTGCAATTTGTGCTAGAATGCTAGAAATCAGTAACTGAGAATTCTTCTTTCACGCATAAGTTTGTTTACGGCAATGATAAGCGAAGCGAAGTAATTTCTAATGATCCTTACATCCATAACGAAATAATTTCTAACGCATATTTGATAAATATACAAGATGATCCGTTTCAATCCTATCAATTTTCTCTAAAATTATTAATAATATAAAACAAATGTTATCTTATCATTAATAATTTTGGAGAAAATTGACTGGATTGGTTAAAATGAATCATCCTACCATAATTTACAAATCGTTGTTTTATATTTGATAATTTATGTCTGTCAAATTTAATTTAAAAAAGCGTATAAACACATAATCGACACGTTTTTAATATCATGATATTTATTTTATTAGCAACAAAACTGTTTAACAAATTAATTTTTTTTTAAATAAAGCAGATTAAATCAATAGGATTTAATTAGATTTGTTTACTATGCAAAGAAGACACATTAATTTTTAACATATGTAAAGAATATTTTCATTAAAAAAATAATCTATTTAATTAATAATAAAATTATGACTCTGATGAGAGACTCACGTTCGAAATCATCTGTCTGGTTCCTCTTGTGATGAGTGCGATGATGATGACCAACCGGAATGGGGATTTGCTTCATGTTGAAGAGATCCCGATGTTTGGCATCGATCAGTGGATTTTCCAACTGCGATTCAATCACCTCGAAGCTGGTGGAATTGTCCGGATGAGCGATGACCTTCACTGTAAACGACCGGATGTAACAAGTTGTGCACAAGAAGTGCATTTTCAAGATAAATCCATCCTCAGAAGGAATTAAAAAGAAACTTTTCTTCCGACTATATCACAAATAGCAGACGGAAGTAAGATCGTGCGCAATTCCGAAAATTATTTGGAAATCACTCTTATTTGAAATTGTAGCTGTAGTTGTGAGCTGCAAAATTTAATTCAGAAGTCGTTGTAAGATTGCAAAAAGCGTTTTCTTTAGTTAATCCGCGAAAATATTTGTGCAGAAACGTGACTGCAAATGATGTCGCAGCGCGGGACACGAAGAGTCTGAGAAATTAATACGATGGAACTAAAAGCTTTTTTTCTTAGTTATTGTATAGTCGCATCGAAGTGAACTGGAACGAGATAAAATAATGAATCATGACTTTTAGACCTATCCTGAGTGCATTCAGACACATTGAATAAAGTTAAACAATCCCGTTAAACAAAGAAATAAACAAGAAAGGAGTATATTATTGCCAGTTGTATTTCTGATTGCAATAGAATGTACTTATTTCTTTAATTCGTCAAAGAGAGAAGTTCAGAAGTCAATCAGATTATTAAAAGTTTAAAAGAGAAAAAGTTAATATGACTATTTCAAATTTATAATTGAGTTCTGTTTTTAATACAATTCGTTTTAATAATAATATTTCAACGATATATATACGAGTATATGATAAGCAATATATGTAAATTTTGGAAGTGTGTTGTGTGTGCGTTCAGAAGATACTATAAAAATAAATTTATATTCCCTACATATTCGAGATAAGCATTATGTTAACATAAACTGTACTGAAAATGTTTATATATTCAAATTTTCTCTTATGTTTGAAGAATATGTTTACATTCAGTATAATTAAAAATACGTATAATAGTATGCATAAATCTCTCTATCTGTATATGTATGTATATTTCTCGAGTATACTTATTATTTGTTAAAATATGTTCCTCAGCACGGATTGAGAAAACAAAAATTGAATACACTCAGTTTATATGATTATGTATATAACGTAGACTGTATTTCGTTTATGTAAAGAGATAATATAGATAATATAATATACCTTTACGTCATCCTCCAAGTATTCTCAGAACCTAAATATGCTGTTAGGCAATGTATATATGTATGTGTATATATGTATAATTAAAACATTATCTTTTGTCTTTTAAAAAGAAAACATTATTTTGCCCTAATATTTTCTATCATCTGTCAAAGATATTAAATTTTAAAAATATTTGTTCTTCGATTTTTTAAATTTGGTTTTAAAAATAATTAACTGTTCGGTTATACTTTATAAAAATTTCTATTTGTATACTGTATGAGATAGTCTAATAATTTCGTAAAAAGTGCTTTTAATAAAATATAGAAATATAGAAATATTTAAAATGTTAAAAATATTTCACATAATGAGTTAAGAGGATGTTAAGAAAGAATAAATAATATATATACTAAACAATACTAGCGATCAACCTGAGCTCTTAATAATTTTCGTTTTATTTTGCTATTAAAAATTAATTAATTTGCTGCACTATCAATACAGTTATTCTACATTGAGGAAAAATTTTAATTTCCAGAGAATTTTTGTATCATTGAGAGGAGAAAAGGGAAAAGGGGAAAACGCACAATGGAAAATTTCAAAAAATTGGAAAACAATAAAAATTTTTCTTTCATTAATTAGTGTTTCAAATGATACTAAGACTAATCTCGATATTAGTACTGAGACCAAGATGAAACCGAGACGAGACTTAAAGTCCGAATTCGAGACCGATACAAGACTTTTATATCGAGAATCTCGACGATACCGATAGTCTCGTCAAGACTCTCGAATTTTGTAATATGTAAGATACATTTTCCAATGCGTACGATATTTATATAGTCTTAAATTTTTTATATAGATATTTATATTATATATAAACTTTTTATATATATAGATATTGTTGTATAGATATTTAATAAGTCTTAAACTGTACTGACATTTTTGATACAAAAAATTAAGAATTAAAATCTTTAACAAAAATTACTTATAAGGCATCATTAGTTATTATTACAATACATTAATGTTCTGAAATTTATCTTTGAGACTACAAGTCAGCCAAGAATTTATGCATAAAATTATATGTGCCGATGTTTCGTTTAACCTATTTCTATGTTTTCTAATAATAATGCTTTAGAAAATAATTAAATAATTAAAAAAATATCCTTTAAACCAGATATATTCATTTATTTTTAAAAAAATTTAAATTACTAGTACACAAATTATAATAAAATAGTTCAAAAATTTAATTAATTCATAAAATAGTGAATAATTTATGTTTAAAAGTTTAATCGCATAGATCTTAGAAGAAATTGAAAAAACACTTATTATGATTATCGAGACCGAGAGTCTCGACTCGAGATCGAGACCGAGACGAGATTGTCATTGTCGAGACCAAGCCGATATCAAGACAAGACTGAAAATTTCGAGACCAAATCGAGACCGAGACAAAATTTGAGCTAGTCTCGTCTCGTCTCGGTGAGACCGAATCACTATCATTAATGGAAAACGCAAATTTTTTAATCAATTAATTTAACAGTCTTATGCTATCAATATCGGCAGCTATCAATATAGAGATAAGAACTCGGATATTTATGCCCGTGTCTTGATATAGACTGTTATTATTAAAATCTATAGATCAATAACATTTAATAAATTTCATTTTTGTAATTTTCATTAGCGGTTAGCGGTCTAGTATCATAGGATGCTTTATGATATGTAGGTATAACTTCAGAAATGAATTCTGGATATAAAAATAATACCAAAAAATTAATATAAATGTTTGTTATATCTGACTTTGTTTCTGAGTAGTAATCGTATTAGTATTTGATTAATGTTCGTTATAAACTGAACTAGAGTAGTGTCTTCATATATTTCTGTCTTTAAAAATGTCAGCAAGACGCTAAGATACATAAAGACATATGAAGATGCTACGCTGGCTCAACTTGTGCCCAGAATTAATGAAATATGAAAATGTTTGTCATAGGAAACAAGGAGAGATAGAATAAATGTTTGAACTTTTCCCGTATTATTTTTATGCCTTCAATTTATCTCTGAAATTATGTTCACATGTTATAAAACATCTTGTATAAACCGTATTCCAATATACACTGCCAGTACGGAAAATCTCTCACGAAATTTATGTAATGATATCTAAAGAATTAATTGTTCAGTGACTTTTAGTTTTAAAAGATGTTCTTCTCATATTTGCTTTTATTATCAATAAAATACATTTTTAATCAATTTTATTGAACATTGTGTTCAATCTATTTGTTTATTCTGAATTAAAACAATATTTAACCTGACAATGACGACGATAAAATTAATTATAAGAATGTAAAATAGATGCTTTAAATATATAAAATTGTCAATTTTAATAAGAAATTTCTTATTTTAATTAAGAAATTTTAACGTGTGACCTACTCTTTTGAAATAATAAAATCTAGGATACTGAGAGAAAGGATTTTCTTAATTTAACAATCCACCTGATATCTTTAATAAATAATTTGACAACGAATTATTGTTTTAATATTTGTTGTGATTGATGCTAATCTGCTACTCCAACAGTTATTAGTAATAGTAGCAATTTATATAAAACCTAGTCTACTTTTTGATAGACTTTTATTTGCTATCAATACTGATTATTTTTATTTGTATCGTAAGTCATGTATTATTTGTTATATCAACAAATATTGAGAAATTATTCTCAATAGTAGATCGATCTGTTTTCCTACCAAACCATCACATTTGTCATTCTTTTTTTGTTCCTATAACAAACTCATTTCTCTCAGAGAAAATAACAAAATTTTTTTAGGAGGGAAATTTTAAGGTAAAGCGAAGGAAAAAAATGGAAATTTTTGAGGAAAAGACAAGACATGTATGTATATAAATATGTATATAAATATATACATATATATATATACACAAATATTAGACTATTCTAATAGAAACACTGTATCAATGTGTTATTAGAAGTCTCATAAATTCAAAAGTACCTACAATTATAATTTACCTGCTATGCGTATGTACATATTTTTTATAAATAATTAGTTTCTTTTGTAGCTGAATAAATTATTAAGCTGACTATGCTGGAGACATGAATGAGTATCGTATGCACATTTTTATAAATTTTTCATATCGATTATACATATATGAAAGTAAAAGAAGTAATGGAAATCTCAAATTAAAATTTTAACCGTTATTACAAATTATTACTATAAACATTATTGTTATTATGATAATGTTAACATTATCATAAATGAACTCTTTTAACAGTTTCATTTCTCTAAAGAAGATAATTAACGATATCGAGCTCTAAGTAAAAATTTTCCAGACTCTCATATTTTTTTTTTCATTTCCTAAAAATATTATGCCAAAGTAAGATCTAAAAAAAGTACGCGTTCGTGCCCATCACAGTGCCCGACGTACTCACGCAAACTAAAAGCTTTTTAAGACATCTAACGTGTCTTTGGACACGTTCTTCGGCGGTGACAAAATCCCGAGATCTCTTGTGCGTGCCGGTGGGCCCGGTACGAACCTTGATCGACGAACTCTTCGCGGAAATCGAAGATCCGATCGACGGGCGGCGCGGCTGGCCTGATTTCGAGGTCATCGAGGTCGTCGTCGGCGCGGTCGAAGATCGCGCGGTGCTCGTAGGTGGGCCTAGGCGCAAACTTCCTCGGGGCCGGCAGCCGCGGCGGTTCGGCATGGCCGGGCCCGTGGGCCCCCAACGGCTCGTCCAACACGGTA
>NW_017257470.1:1385100-1449590 GCF_001594055.1 Mycetomoellerius zeteki | reverse complement strand
GGCCCCGCCGACGACGACGACAGCGTCGCGACGACGGACGGTGGTGCGGGTAGTGCGAGGTGCTGACGATGGTGCTGGTGCTGTTGGTGATGGTGCCGATGCTGGTGCGGGTGCGCGTCATGCTCGCTTTGGGGCTGCAGGTGCACTGTGCCGGAGGCGCGATCATGCTTGGACAACGAAGACGAAGAAGAAGAAGAAGAAAAAGAAGAGGAGGAGGAGGAAGAAGAAGAAGAGGAGGAGAAGGAGGAAGAAGATCCATCCGTCGATCGATCCAGATGATTAACGCCTGGACGCGAGGTCGCCGCGCGATCCTCAAACCGATTCATGTCGGTCTCGTACCGGTCCGAATCGGTCCGAGGATCGTACGCCTCGACAACGAGAACGGCTGGCCTGCCGGGCAGCTCCGGCGCTTCCTGGTGATGATGTCGATCGCCGTGACGGTGATGGTGTTGGTAGCGGTCGCCGGGCTCTCGTATGTCGTACGTGCTGTCGGGGTCGTAGTACGGCGGGGTGCGCGCGGTCCCGGGGAACAGAAAATAGGGGTACATACTGGTCGGCGGCAACCAGATCTCCTGGTAGTTCTCCTGCTGTGGGTCGAACGGGTACAGGGCCGAATCCGTGCCCGACAGGTCTACGGAGGTGGAGGAGGGCAGGACCTCTGTAACACAGAAGCAGAGCCGCGGACGAGAACGGGGTGAGTGAGGGTGCGCGTTCGCCATCGGTACGCAACGTGCGAGGTCTGCGTGCTGTTGTTGTGGGGTTAAGTGTAGTGATAGTGATAGTAGTAATGGTATAGTGGTAGTTGCACAGTGCACGGGCGTTGACGAGGGATTATCACGAAGAGGAAGCTCGACATCGCTGGGAAATAATATACCACTTTCTAATTGTTCGTCCAAGTAAATCACAAGGATATCAAATATTATCGGTGTTTTGAGATGCGAGGAAAAGAGCATAATTGTGGATGCAACATTTCAATTTATTAATTTTTAGCATTCAAATTAATAATCACGTCTTCGCGTTTATATGACAATTTTTTAAACATTATATTTCTCAAGCGAATTAAACAATAAGAAAGATATAAATTAGGTAGAAATGATAGCTAAGATTATGAAGATATTATTATGTATAAAAATAATTAAAAGAATTATAAAATAATTAAAATATATTTAGATTAATTATATTAAATAAACAAAAATTAATATTACACGTTAAAATCGAGTATTTAATTCCGATCATTACCTAATAAAAAATTAATTTTTTTTAAATTTTAATCTTTTGAAAGTGTTACGTCTTCATTTGTTGAATACATACATTTAAATATATCTATGTAAGATGTTTGTTGAGAATTTTTTGTATTTATAATATTATTTTTTTTATATTTTAGTCTGCATTAAGTAATCTTAAACAAATAGACTTTTTAGGTGCCAATTCTTCTCGGTAATTCTAAAATTTTATCTAAAATCGCAAAAAGAATAGATCACATTACAAGTTTCATCACTTAGAATATATTACTGTCATATATTAGAAAATATTTCAATATTTTAATAATAATTGAAAAGTTAATAAGAGATTCTATAGGCAAAATTAAAATTACTTTATTTTATCGTTCCACATTCGAAGACTAATAAAAATAGATATGTCACATACAAATATAAGGAATAAATTTAAGAAGAGCATAATAGTTTTCGTATGTGTGTATATATACATATATACGTGTACATGTTAAAGTTTTATTATTGCTTTTAATGTCTTTTTAAAATAATTTATATAAAATTGGTTTAAAATTGCTTTTAACAAATCCAAATGTAATAAAAATGTCAGGATATAATTAAATAGAAAATGACGTCATCCGTAATTTTATTGAAATCAAAATCAATTCTATTATTAATTAACATGAGCTAGCTTTATAAAAAAAATGCACTTTCCATGTATATTCTCATACTGTCTCTTAATGTCTAATATTCTTAAATTAATTCTACAAAAGTTTAATTCACTAAGCACGTTTCCGCCATTATACTTTCTATATTTAATTCTTAATATTATTGTTATTTTAATTCGCGTAATTAGTCAATCGTGAGTTACTTTAAGTGCGTTATTAAAGAGCAGCAAATATCTTCCTGAGTGTCCTCACGACGACGTTAGCGTTTTCTCGTTTGTCGAAAGTGATGGTGCGACGCGAAATAAAAAGTCGATAAGAAGACGAAGTTAAATGAACCGGCCCGTAATCGAAATCGACAGACGATCTGGCGTCTCTTCCTGAGAGGATTTTCGGGCTCCTTCGAGAATACTGCGGCACTTGAAACTCCGTTCAGAGTAGAAGGATCCTCGTATTGAGCGTTACTGCACGCGAGAAATTATCCCGGAGCGACGCGCTGTTCGCCAAGCGTGATTTCGTTCTTAAGAGATTTTGGGATTCTCGAGGGAGGCCGTGGGACGCCGACTAAAGAGGGTTAACCCTCAGTTCCGCGTCGATCGTTTCATTTTTTTGTAAATGAAGAAAATAAAATCTTGAGTAAATTACTGTGTGACATTTTTTCTCATTCTTCGTCGTGTATTTTTCTTTTATATATAACTGTCGCGTTACATTCTTTATTCTGTAGTCGAAATTTTTATTGCAAATTTGGTGAAAAAAAGAAAGGTTTGCAGTAAAGATAAGAAATACATAAAAATATTATATGTATGTTGTGTTTACAAATTATTCTTTAAACACGTTCTTACAACTGGTAAGAAATAAGTATATCGGAATTAAATATTCGCAAATTTATCATAATTTTTATTTAATAAAACAAAAAATATATTTAAATAATAAGAAAGTTTTATCAAATATTTTCCTACACTTATATACTGAATATTTTTACTAGAATGCAGAAAATGAATTTTTAAAAAATCCACAAATTTTATTTCTTCAATCAAATTTTTTATTGAACGTCAAATTCAAGCATCAACTTGTTCCATTTATTTAAATGTTTAATTTGCTGTCGAAATAACTCTGATAACCATCCGACGTTTTTTGATAAATCGTTTGGCGACGTTGAGGAACGAAGGGGAGGGAGTATAGTGAGTCGAGTATAGAGAGTAGACAGAGTTGTAGTAGGCGTTACACACACTAACAAGCTACACACTTCAGAGAGAAAACAAGCCATAAGTTACAGGCATGCAGGTGCCGATTCGTCAATTCCTTAGTACGATTTCTCGACATGCAGAAATACGACATGCGGTGCACAATTCCTGGTGCGCTCCGCCCCGCAGGATCGTTCGCGAGGCTCATCGCCGCCACCTTGAACTCGCGCTTCATCCGTCAAGCGTACGCGTTTCATATTTCATGGTGCGAGCAATCTCGACCGATCGCGACGTCGATTCGTCGCGCTGGATTTACGGCGACAAAGGAAAATTGTGGGTGTCGATGCGAGCGATCGAGTATTGTCCTATCAGACGTTCTATCGTGGATCAAACAGTACAAGGGATTGATAAGTCGATACGTCACGAACTTTGAGATTGATAAAATCGGAAAGAATTATGAACAATGTAGAGTTATAATAAAATACGATATATAATCAAATCGTAAATTGTACTTTTGCATGCCCTAATAATTCGCGAAGGGAAGGAAACGTTGGCTGCGTTCAGCAGAGAAAGCAGCTTTGCAACTGTAAAATTTTTCAATATGATTGGTTTATACATTTAGAATAAATTTTAGATCCATAAGGAACCAAAAGCAAGAATCAATCATATTGAAGAATTTTACAACAGTCGCAAAGCTGCTTTCTCTGCTGAACGCAGCCAAATGTACAGTCCAAAAATATCTTGTTGTATTTGTAGTATGGCCGTTAATATGACAAAATCCAACTAAGAATTGAATGACCGCGAATATAATGTAGCGATATTCCCGCGAGACCGCTTCGTCTAGATAGCGTTCTCCATCTCGTCGATCTATTTCGTCGGCGTTTGTCGATGGAGTGCAAGCGAACGCACGAAATATGTATGACGTATACGCGGTGGAAATGTACGTATATACGCAGGATCGCAGACGGATGAGGCAAGAGAGACACTCGGGGATAGTCTTCAAGGGCGGTGGCGAGAATATTGGTCTCGAAACGCGAATCCTCCAAGGGCGGAGCGCGTCCTCCTAGGGGGTGCCGAGGTGCGCTTTCTCGTGCAGACATTTCTCTCGTGCGTTCCGGGATTTCGAGAATCGATCCTCGCGCTTCCTCGGGCCTCCCTCCATTCGGAACGGACGTGTCTTCCTCTTATGGACCGGACCGGCGGAGGAGGAGGACCCTCCACGCCGAACTCCTTCAAGTACCGATCGAACTTTTCGAGACATTCGATTCGAGTATCATGCGCTTTGTTGCTTCTCTGGTGTACCTTCGTTTTATTAACCTCGGATGAGTAACGTGAGATGCAATAGACTTTGCGATAATCTACGGTTTTGCTAAAGTATCTAAAAATTTTCTTTTACACAGATAAAATGACTTTTGTGGACTATCAAAATAATTATGCTCAAACTGGTTGATATAGTCACAACTTTTTGCAATATCACTTATCATGTTTGAGCTTTTTATAATTATTTCAATGGTTTAACAAAATTATTTTCAAATCTGTACCCAGCTAAATTTTTAGATACTTGAGCAAAATTTTTTTCCGTATGGTAACGTTTAGAAAAGTTATGGCGTTTACAATTTAGTAGTTTTCATTTTGTAGATTTTCGTACTTTCATATACCATAGCGAAAATATAGCTCCTGAATGTCGCCATAAAACATCTCACGTTGTTCGAGATTACACTTTCGAAATGTTATTCACCCAGAAAGTGCGACGATCGTTGAAGTCACAGACTTCCTTACGTATGAGCGTATAAGAGTACGATTTGATTTTTGTATCAACAAGCAAAATTGTTATAAAAATAATAAATGCGTTTGTCATACAGAGCTAACTTAGGGTTTTGCGCTGTTATTTTAAAACAATTGGCTGCTGTGTTGTGATTGTAGATATTTGCAGTTGTAATCGATCTTGTTAATTTGTTCTATTGAGGTTGGATCTTGAATCTTATACATAATACGTATATGCGTATATGTTACAAATTATCGCAATTTTATACTAAATTATTATTTTTTCATAACATTCAAATTAATATCTAACTTTATATGAAAAGGTAAATAATTAAAATAATATTTAAGTCGTTAACTTAATATATTAAATAACCACTTTTTATCCGATCGATATATGTATACATATCTATTAACAGCACGCTATTAAACACCAATTAAATGATATCATGAATCGCCATCTATTACTCAGACAATCAATGATTAATAAACCGTGAAAATATTGAGAGAAGTTTATGTCTGTCAGTCAAATATAGTCTTGCTAATCAATTTACAACCCGCTGATTCCCTGCCTGCAAATCTCTTCGTAACGCTGCTTGAAATCGGTTGTTTTCTTGTCGAATTGAAAATGATCCAGTCTCTCGCAATCTATTAAATGTCAACATAAACACTCTTCGGTTTGGCACTCTTCTGTTTGGAAATCGTCGTGCATATTCTCGCACCGCCTTTAAAGCATTACCGTTGCAGAAACCGTATACAAAAACCATATCAGCATATTCACTATTAGAATACGTACGCGGCATATTGCAAAAGACAAAATTCATCTACTGTTAAAGGCTTTCAAAGAGCGACTGACAAATTCATAACAGAAAGTGGAAAATGTAATCAAATATGTCGGTGCTAGATATGGCAAGAAATGTAAACATTTTTTTTCGATTTCTCTGAAACGGAGCAAAAACGAGCATATGTCTATAGGACTTTTTTTCTTAGTTTTTTACTCCTCTACACGCTCCCGAAGTTTTGCGATTTAATTTGGAAACACCCTGTATATATATACATATGTATATAATATATATACGATTAAATCGTAATAATAAAACGTCTGGGTTGTTTCCTCCTGTCAAAGATTCGATCATTTGTAACAACAAGAAATAATTTAATTTGATTGCAAAGTAGTTCGAGCGTTTATACAAATTTCGTGTTTGAGGACAGCATTTCTCCTCCTTTCTCGCCCTCCTTTCTCCTTCATTGTTATTCATACACCTACCGTCTGGTTGTTCAATATCTTGGGGAAAGAAGAACGGAGGACGGCGAAGGGCCCATTTAAAGTCGCGCTTCCAATCTCAATTTAAGATCCAGATCTACATATCAGGCGAATCGTTTAGTATTACGGGTTCGAATGTTTCGTTTATATTGCATGAGACAGTAATATTGAAAATATCGCATTTCAAAGATTACTTAAAATTTTTCAAATGTGAAAATTAGAAAAGCCTTTAGGAATGTGTAATTGTAAATATCAAATGTACTAAAATTTTAAAGACAAGACATTCAAACTTAATCAAACGTGTGAGCAAACAGAAATATTTGCAAATAATAGAAGTATTTTTCTAACAGAATATAAAAATATTTGCCAAATGAGTAATTAAAGAACAATTTAATCATTTAAATATTTTCGAATATTTTGAAAGTGATTGATTCGTATGAACAAATAATAGAACATTTCACAACATTATAAACATTCTTTTAATATGAAATAATTATTACATTGTCAAGTTATCGTTTGATTGTTCATGACATAAGAAACAAATTTTCAAGTATTTGTTATTGGACTTAATTTCTATGCCAATCTACACTAAATTGTATTAGCTTGTAATTGTAAATTAAGTTGTCATCGACGTACAACATTTAAAATTAGTTCGAAATTGTAACAAAAGGAAAAGCAGAATTTCTTTGTTTTGCGATGTAAAGTATTGTAGTTTGCTGCTTGTCGAGAGCTAAACTGAATTGTTTGTACGTAGCGCCGGATGCTAATTATGTTATAACATTGTTATCGGTAATTATTAATTGTTCGTTTATGTTTCTGTGCTGAAAACTGCTCTCATCCAGTCACGCATTCCACAACTGTTAATGCTATCGTAGAGTGTGTATGCCACGTTCATCGCTCGCACTATGCATCGTTGGCGCGATTCATTCGTCAAACGCAACGCAAGAGACACATTTGTCACACATGCGTGTGATGCGTGTAAAGATACTTACGTTTCATGCGTGCGCGTTGCACGCCTGAGTTTTATGTTGCTTTAAATTACAATTGCGAGGCACGGGCGAAAGCATTATCGATCCTGGACGCACAGTTGGAAATCAGATGATTAAGCGAAGTATAAATTAAAATAAAATAAAGTATCAAGTATAAAAATTAAAACAAAATAAAACATGAAATATTATGTATAAATTAAAATAAATAATAAACTAAAATAAGTAAATTTTAATTATGTAGTTCAAACATAAAGTTATTAATTTTTACAAAAGGTTCATATATTAACTTTTGTTAATATTGTAAATGATATCAAGTATCATTGAGATATTGAATGTACATTAAACATTTTATCATTATTTATGTGTAGATAATTAAGAATGGTTTTAAAAATACAAAAAATTGATTTTTATTAAAATACGTTGAAATAACAGAACTTAAATCAGCTACATATATATGTGTCTTAAATAAATTTATATTAAAAATATGACTGCACGCCGATTACTTTCGGACTTTCAACAGAATCAATCTGAAGTACAAATCATCCTCCCCCCTCCCAAGTTTAATTAGATCGTTGATTATTAGTATTTTAGATTGACTGTGTTGAAAGTCTGAAAGTAATCAACGCGCAGTCACATTTCTGAGAAAAATTTATTTAAAATACGTATGTATGTAAATATTATTCTAACTCTAACTTTGACGATTCTCGTATTTAATTGATTTATTCATGTAAACAGTCCTGTTTTTCTAATCTTAGCAAACTTAATTTCGACAAAAGTATATTCCTGTAGAAAATTTTAGAAGAAATGTTTCTAAAACTGCAGGTGTTTCAGCAATGCATCTCTAAAGCATCGGTTATTATCAGCCTCTCAAAGTTAAGATTCATTGTTATTTTCGTTTTAATGCCTGCATCTCTCTCTTTAGTTAATTATGAAGAAAGCTTATCCGAGGGTGAGGATAACGTTCTCCGACGAGCCTTGAACACCGCGGTATCGCTTAAAAGTAATTGCCCCGTCGAGCAGTATTCTACCTCGCTCGCAACTTTGATGCCAGGGAAAAAATGAGAGAGTAACAGGAAGTGGCTTTAGTTTAGTGTACGTCAGTTCTCAGCTGGAAGTCCGCTTTAAACGCGAGACTGATGCTACAATCTTCTCGTTTATGTACTTTGTTGATAACAAATTTCGCACTTCGTTGCAGGAATTTCAGAAAGCTGTCAATTATGCATACAAACGCAATTACCATCGTAATTATTAATAAATTATCAATTTAAAATTACGAATTAATTAATCTTTCAGAAATTATACTTTTTACATCTTATTTGTAATATATTGATAATGCAGATATACATCTGCGTGTAATTTTTTAATATTCTTTCGTCGTTGCGAAATATAGACAATATATGGTTCTTAAATAAAATAAGTCTTTTATATCTAATAGAATAAAACGGCTTTTAATGTATAATGTTAATGAATAATAAAATGTTACATCTGCGATACGTCAATAATATTACTGTTTTCTATATTTTATTTTTAGCATGTTTACGTAGAGAAATGTGAAGCATTACATTAACTAAATTATCTGTAATAGACAACGAAAAATTTTTTCGACCGTAAAATACGTCAATTTTTTTTAAAATAAAACATACATTGGAAATCTATACGCTACGATGCTTGCGATCTATTACTGTGGTCCAGGATCAATACGAATGCTTCAATGCATACATCGACAGAAAGAAATCAAATGAGAATTCTGTACAAGATACACACAGACAGACACGCAAGGATAAAAATCCGTAAACTCAACGTAGATATGATAGAAAAAATTTTATATATATATATATCCAAAATTACTTCACAACATCAACAATCGCCTTTCACAAGGTGCTAATATAATTATTACTTGTTCATTCATGTCACAACATTATGTTTGAATCTCAATTCAAGGTAAAACTTATCAAATGAAATTCCTCGTACACGTAGTTACGCGTCACGTGATATGCATTTAAATCGTATATTTAATCGCATAGTGTAAAATTTAATTTGACAAACTTTTCATTCGGCATTAAATTTACAAATTATATTTATACCAATAACTAAACTAAATAATAAATTTACATTTGCGATGACTTAGTACGATTAGCATTTAATATTCAATAATAGAACAAATTAAATCTCTATTTTTTGCAATTAAATTGCGATATTACAATTATATTGTATGCTAACAGAATACATAAATTTAGTATTCCACAAGTAATTACATGTACGATGGAAGTATGTATGAATACATGGATAGAAAGAGAGAACTTTACAAATTTCATATTATTATTGGACTCACCAACGCAGGGATTGTGGTTCACCGTCGAGAAGATCTTGTCGCATCGTCGCTTCATATGATTATTCGGACATATACAGCCAAACATTGGCGATAGTCGCAGTTGCGTCCAGGAATCATGGCAAGCATCTCTAAAACAGTAACAGGAGAAGAAATGTGATTACATACTGCATAAGAATTACTAATTACTAACATAAAAAAATTTAATACATAGAATATATGGAAAATAATGAAAAATATAATATTGTATATAAAAATAAATGACACAAAGTAGTGAACACAATAATAACATAATAAATAAACTAGGTCACATTGAGATGCTAACTTCATGAATGAAAAACGTGTACTATAGGTACGTAACATACGTTTAAATGCAAGATTTGGAATAATGTTAATAACAAATCACTGTGCTGCATAATCGTGACCCACCGCTATATAAATATTATTAATTAATCGCAATGAATTCCCGTTTCGCCTTGGGCCGCGTAAATCCCTTGCGCAAAGGATTAATGACTGGCCATCAAATATCGGCGTTTTGCCAAGTACATCGACCTACATCTGGTCCCCAATAGCCGTTAATAAATATTAAAATACGCAAACTCCGATATTCACCGAGCTACCGTATACCGTCGATATTTCGCTATTTTTGCACATGTCTGTGTTCCAATAATCCGCGGTAATTGCAAGACATTATCGATGCGATACATATCGGAATTTCAATACGCGCATAATTAGCGATTGCTACTTTCAGTGTATACTATAAAGCGATAGTCAATAGCTGTAGCATATCTTTTACAAAAGCTGTCAATTTTTATTTACTAGGTGACATAATGTAATACATATATATATATTTATATATAACCGAACTGTATATAATAAATTTTTTATAATAACTTAGAAAATTATAAAACAAAATATACAAATTCCGATTGAGTTTGTGGAAACTCGATACAACTACTAAACTACGAGAAAATTAATATAATGTAAGGGAAGAAAAACTCGGCGAGAAACTACTAAAATAGTTGCATAAAAGTCTGTAATATGTTTATACATAATAGAGGTATACAATTTTAATTCATTTTAATTCATTTAGTAACAAAGTTCATCAATAATTAATTATTAAATAAGATGATTGTACATGTACAATGGTACATTTAAAATTTAGCTGATAATTATTAATATCTTATTTTTACGAATACATTACTTTGAATAATTTTAAAAGTTTGATATTGAAAATGCATATACACATACAATTAAAATTTTCAAAGATGAAAAAATGTAGAAAAATTTTATTAATAGACATAAATTTATATTGACGTTCACCATGAATTATTGTGACAAAAAAATACAAAGAACTTAAATCTTCTGTAACTTTGTAACTATTTAATTAACTTGAACATCTTTCTTAAAATATTATATAAATCTTATATTTTAAATATATGCAAATTAATGATATAATATAATCAATTTTCATTAAATATGAAAAAATTGTTAACCTATGTTCTTTGTCATGATTATTTTATAATTAAAGGTTACTATAGTCTTAAAATTTTAAAGAAAAATAAAGCAGAATACGTATCCGATTAAAGTGTAAAGACTGTTTAAATAATGTTTAGATTTAAACATTATTTCACGTCTGGATTATTATTATAGTATTTTTATTATTTTTATTATTAGAAAGTATTAGTAAGTCTTTTTAATGTCACATTTTACCCTGCATAGTAAAAATAAACCTTAAGCATAAGAATACAAACTTCTATTACCTAAAATATTGATAGCTCCGTTTTTAAATAAAAATTGTATACATTTATAGTTTTCACAAGTCCATGAAAATTTCTTTTTTATACACCCATAGTGACTCTATATTATATAAACATAAAATGTAAAACAAAAAGCATCCAATTATAACTGATCGTTAGAGAAAGAAAGGAAACTTTTGAAAGCCAAAGTAGAATTCTGCTTATTCTGTTCTTATCTTATCAGTCCAATTCACGTGCATGCATTCTGCAGATTATAGATACACTGGTAAACTTCGATCGTCAAAGCTATAAATCGTAGTTTTTTTCCTCTTCATCGTTGAAACTTTCGTTAGCTTTGCAGGAGTCAATCGCGGGTTACACTACGCCTCATATCTGACGCGAGAACCCCGATCGGGAACTGAAATGTACTCAACTCTTTCCTTCCTCTTCCCGTCGAAAGTAACGTAGAAACTTTACGCGAATCCAGACCAATTGACTTTCGAACTTACACGAGAACGCTTAACGGACCTTTCCTACACACCGACAATCCGCCACGAAGTAACAGCTCGATGTAGTTCAATGCACTCAGTGATGCACTGAGCGATTCAGGTTACTTCACTGATGATAAGGAATTACATTAGACTGTCTTGACGATAAAAAAGAAGAAATTGGTTTGAAAAAATTATTTTTAAGTATTTTGAAGTAATTATCACCTTAATGAAAATTCAATTTAAACTTTCCGAAATATATATTTAAAAAAAAAATAATAATATTTATAAGTAAGCACAATTAATGTATCATAGTAAAATTTAAAAATTAACAATAATAATAGGTACTATTAACCTTTTGAGGGCGGAGATTTTTTCTTTAAAATTGACCTTTTTTCTACAGAAAATCCATCTATATACATCTTGCTTAGGGTCGCCAAATTTGTGAGTGGCCAGAATACTTGCCAGTCCCGTCCAGAAGGGAAAGTCCAAAAGAAAAAAATTTTCGTAAATCGCGATAGAACCGTTTTTAGGTGTTTTTAGGATTCCGTACCTCAAAAGGAAAAGCGGAACCCTTATAAGATCATTTACGTGTACATCCGTCGTTCGTTTGTTACAGCCGTTTTTCTCTGAAACCGTTTACGTAGAAATTCGAAATTTGGCATAATAATGAATCATATTAACCCACATATTTTCCAAAAGTGAGCACTCAAAAATATCCACATGGAAATTTTAGGAGGGACACGTTATGGTACCCAAAAAGATTTTTTTCAATTTCTGGCTCATGTGGCATATAGTTTGAAAGGACTAATTGTAAGGAGAGCTCGAAAATATATTTACTAATATTCTAAAGATATTGCTGAATCATTACCACTTTTATAATCAGAAACCTATTATTACTATGAAGTGTTTGTCAGATAAAAGTTGGTTTACAATATAATCCGCCACATCATATCCGTCATTGTAAATTTTGATTTTTTATAACTTGTATATGCATATTTACACTTTGTATATCTGTAAATGAGAGATAAAATAAATTTCTATACTTGACCAGTATACTGGCCAATCTCGTCCTCAAAAGGTTAATGTGATAGCAACTATACGATTGATTTATATATTAGTTTTTTTTCAAAAATTTGTATTTTTACGTATTTAATATACATTCGATTTACATCGGACATAATTTTTCTTATTAAGTCAATATCGTACTGATCATTCCCTCAATAAGAGAAAAAAATATAGATGAGAGAACGTAAAGGAAAAATAAGTAAAGGGAAATTCGACGTAGAAACTCTCAAGCTCAAAATTATTTGGGTTAATGGCACACACGCTACGGTGAATCTTGCTCGAATTAGAGGTCAAAGGAGGCAAAAGCGAGCGGATGGCAAAGCTTGAATTGAAGAGACAGGATAAGAGTGGGAGCGGAAGATGCATCAAAGGGTGCAAAGGTTCACCTAAGAACGAAAACGCAAGTCACGTTTCATTCCGCATCCAGTGATTTTGTTTGACTTCTCTTTCTTTCCATACGTTGTCGCCAAATATTTTTATTGTACCGTAAAGCCCTAATTTATTATTACCTTTGTAGAAATCATACTTAAACTTTGTTTATTGTTATCTTTGTAGAAACCATACTTAATTAAATTTTGAAACATGAATGGACATTTCTGCGTCATGAATGACATAAAAATGTAAATGTTTGATATTCTTTGTTTGTTAAATCATTTTTATTAAGCTTACACTTAAAGAAATTTAATCCGTAATTACGTCTGTATACTCAATCATTTCTTCTTTATAACGAAATATTAAGTACAAATAAATTCTCCCTGCTTTCTTTTCAAAAACATATCTATTTATATTAAAATTTAAAAAGCAAATAACTTTACTGAAATGTTTGTAACAATAACAAATGATACAAACATTTCAATCAAATTATTTGCTTTTTGAATTTATCACTTTTGCCATCGTTTAGGTAGTATAAATGGATACTATGCGAAAAAATACTTCGCACACAATTTAACATCGAAATCATCTCTTTTAAATCTTTTAAACCAATCTGGCGATCTTTTAGACACAATATTGTCTCCGCATAAATTATTCTGGCTGCTTGGTGACGGTTTTAACGCGTTGCGATGAAAATAATGAAACATGCAATGACGAATATGCACATTTTCACATTTAATTAAATTAAAAATGTAGTTAATTATCTAACTGCGAATTGTTATATAACTTTCGAAATGTAGGAGAGTCAACCTTACTAATGAAAAGATAATTAGATGCGGAAATTTAAATATAATCTAAAGTTGATGACGGGAACTTATTTATATACATTAGAATGCATTACAAGTATTATATATCGTTCTCCTTACTTCAAAAGTTATAACTTAAAAAATTAAATTTTTCAGAAAAAGGAAAACTATTTTTCAACATGACAGAAGATGATTGACCAATTAAATAACATCAGTAGAAAGAATATTCGTAGAGACATAATCAAATCTTATTTTTGTCATTTTCCTTTTACAACTTTTAAAAACTATCCTTTTTGAAATGGATAATAATTTTTATACCCTATAAAATTATTACAAATCCGAAATAATGAATCCTGAAAAATGACAACTCGAAATATCAGCATAATTTATATTTACCTTTAAAATAACTAAATTCAAAATAAAATAATTTCTTCTTTAAACTTCTTCTCATTCTCTTGTAAAAACTATTCTCTTTGAAAACGACACAAGTGCTATTTGCCGGACAGACTGTGAAGTTAAGTTAGTTTACCTTTAATAATTGATAAAGTAATCTTTACCTAATTCGCTGATTCGTAAATTAGATAAAGATTATTTTATCAATTAGCAAGGGTAAACTAACTTTACTTCACAAATAACTCGAAAATTACATTTTTTATGTATCACTTTTAAAGTACGGAAACGGTATATACATATATATATATAAAATGTTTAAAAAGAAGTCTGCAAATAATTTCGATTATCTCGATATTTCTATTTTGCAATAATGTATACTTTTCCATTCTTTCCTTCATACTATCTTCATTGTTATTTTGTTGCCATTACACCTGATCGCTTTGCTACTATTGCATTCATGTGGCAGCTGCAAGCTTCGCGTTGTACAACGCAAAGTTCCAACGAATTTCGCGACCCAGTGACCTACGCGTTTACGCTATTGGTGCAAATAAATCGCGTCACAACGATATGAATGCGCATAACCGAGTAAAATAAGAAACAACGGAGTTGAGATTCATGATCCTCATATATCGAAATCACTGACCCAAGAATCCGTCGGTCTTGCATCTTAGGTGTATCCAATCGATAAGTGGTATATTCGTTTCCGCTCCATTGAGATCGAGAAAACTGTTTCGAGGAAAGTTTACTTCTTGAACAATTCGTTCTTCAAAGTAAAACCGCTTCTACTCAACTTCAATTCCAAAGTTTTCTAAATTTCGTAAAATGATCAAGAAATCCCTTATAGAGTATTGATTTTCGAAGTACAAGATTGATCCGAATAAAGATACATTCAGAAAGAAATCACATAGTTCAGAATAAAACATAGAAATGAAATTATATGCAACGTATACTTATCGAAATTGTATAAAAATTAAATATAACCTAGTATTTTTTAAATAACATTAATATAAACAAATGATATAATTATAAATTATTAAGCGCTGCTAAAGAAAAACGTTTGATATATCGTTATTTCTAACTTCATCTGTGTCAAAATGTAAATCCATATCTATCGTTAGTTTCAAAATAAATATCATCCATATTAACTATGCACTTAATGAATTATAAACTAAATTTGAGTCAAATTTAATACATTTTAATGAATTAAATAATTTAACTTAATTGTTTTAGTCAAATGAACGATATATTTAGAGGGAACAGTGGCGACATATGAAAATGATTAAAATAACTTAAATATATTTTTAAAATAATTGAAATTGTAGGTACCGCTTGACATTATGAATTTAATAGTGTATATACGAAGGTCGTTTGAAAAGTTTTGAGCCTCAACATGAAGATGGTATTACTCGTCAAAACCATTCTGATACTATAATCATACATGCTTTGAAAGATACTTGTGAAAATTGTAGCCATTGTGGACGCTCAGTTGTTGCTTGACAATCATTTGTGCCAGTCAATGTCAGTGATTTTATAAATAGTAAAAATGAAAAAAAAATCGAATATACATTTCTAAGGCTCTGTTGGAGCGATTTAAGCGAAACAAGTTGGATTTTTTGCGTCGATTAATAATTGTTGATGAAACTTGGATCTACTACTTCACTCCTGAGACGAAGGAACAGTTAAAACAGTAGATTATATCCGTATAGAAGCCTATTTTGCAGAGCAAGACGCCAACTATTATTTGAATGGGTTAAAAGGATGGAAGAATCACTGGGAAAAGTGTATCGATTTAAAAGGAGATTATGTTGAAAAATAAAACTGAATTTGACCGAAAAAATACTTGTTTCTATGTTAGGCTCAAAACTTTTCAAACGACTCTCGTACGTGTAATTTTCTAATTGATTATACAAGATATCTGTTAATTCTTAATATAAACGCTTGTGAGTAAGTATTTATAGTCGATGGACTAAATTGAAAAGAAAATCCTGTATCACATTTTGCGATTTAATTAACAAGAAACCAATTTATTGAAATTCTATGAAATTCTCAGTATGTATAAACACTGACATATATTTTCTAATAAACTGTTACATATCACTAAAAAATATCTATAAAATGTCCAACACCATGAATTCATCGCCGACTAATGTAATTATTTAAACATTCTGTATATTGAGCCAATACAATATATTAAATTGATAATATTTATATATTATTTTAATGACTGAAATTATTTTATTTTGATGTTTAAATAACTATTGTGTAGGTCTTTGCGAGATGTAAAGTCAAGTTCAAGTCAGATGAGACTGACTGTGAGATTCATGCGGAGAATCGATAGTGAAACGAAGTGATACAGACGCAAATTAGTCAGCCGCTTCTGCGAAGGAAATCGTAATGGCGACGGTTCGAAACATAGGAGTTTCTATGACTAGAAGTGTCGACGACAGACATCCGAAACGTAGTTTCCTAATATTCTACAGCCGATCAGTGGTTCCGCTTCGAAGGTAAACCACAATCCTTCGTAAGTTTAAGCTGTTATGGCAAAATATGTGTAGATAGAAAATTGTCAAAAAATACAGAAAAAGGTTAACGCAGAACATAAATCCTACTTATCTTGGTATGCTATTGGATAACTATTTTATTATCATTGAATAAGAGATTAAGAAGTGTGGGAAAAAGCTTAGTTTTAGAGGAGACCCCTGAGTGCTTTTGTTTTAAGCGAGATGTATATATAATTAGTATAATTATTTTTCTTATGTAATTATTTTTTTGTGCGAAGAAATTGGAATACCTAAAAGGAGATTAGCGAAATGGATTTTAGTATATGAAATGTAGGTGAGCATTGCAAAGGAAATCGCGTGAGAAGCATGATTTGAATTCAATAAGCGCGTGGTGTCCTGAAATATTAACGAGTGCTTAATATTCGGTGCAAGTAGGAAAAGGTCAAAATTCATATAATATCTTTACATTGGATCAAAAGGGATATTACCATTTTCGTAATTTATTCATGACCTAAAATACAAAATTAATTCTCGCAGAGATATTGCAGTTTAATTATCTATCGCAGACTGTTATTGTTTCTTGGCAGAAAAATATCTACTCATATTTTTACTTTAATAAGGAAGCTATTTTATGTGTAAATATTTATTTTTTTAATATATACAATACTATAGTCAGTGATGAATTTATTGCGTCTAATCTTTTATTAATGTTGTTAAGACAGTAACATCACGCTAAATCCAAAAGCGAGGCCAGAAAATCTCTATCATTTATCAATCTTTTTGAATCATTTTTTGCATATTTACTGGTTTGTTAGAAAATATATAGTAACAATATTTACTGATTTATTAACATGTTTATATACGAAATTAAAGTGGAAGTTAGTGATCTGTGAATCGCAGGAACGTTGTACTCACTTACTTTCAACATTTTGTGTTTTATTTAGTTTGTGTTAATATTTGAAAAAATAGTGTATTCAAAATATTTTTATTTCTAATAAAATTTACGTATTCTATATGTAATTGTATAATATGGTGTTGTGATTTTGCTAAAATTTCTTACGTGATAGCAATAAATGGATTTGATTTTCGGATTCAGCGCACGAACTTTATATCAAATCACTTTACAGATTTAGCCAATGGTCCCAAGGTTTCAATTTGCAATCTATAGTGTAATTGTACGTATATATATGTACGTACATATATATATACGTATAATACTTATATACATGCATTGCGTTATAAAGTGCCTTTGTATAGTGCTTTTTATGTATTATATAAGAATGTGTCGTTTTTATGAAGGTAATATTTTGATAAAAACAAAACAAGTTTCCTCGAAAGTTTCATAGTGATTCCGCAATGAAATGGCCACGTTACCGCGAATGAATTACAGCGTGGGCCCCATATGCAGCCGATACAACCGCCATAGAGATCCATTCTGCGGCGACTATTCCCGGGCACGAATAAACTCACCCTACTTTTCCACACGAGTCTGACAGGTTTTCTGACGAATGCGGTCCCTTGAACATCGACAAAAGCTATGCATAGCCGGCATCGAAAAGCTACTGAATAATGCATGCGCCTATCGAGTCTTGTGCGAATGATTAACGACGCGCGAGGTCCGAAAAGTCGAACCATTCTTTTCGCCTGCATCTACTTCTCTCGTTTTCTTGATTTCTTTGAGAATGTTCTTCGCAAATTTAAAAAATTATGAAATATTCAATGTGCAGTACCTATTTAAAGATACCGTAGTACCTGTTCCGCACGAAGACTCAATAATTTGTTCCTGTGCATCAAAACGTATTATATAATAAATTGTCAGCATTTATTTACGAAGAAGTAAAATCCTCTTTCGTTAGTCTCTTCTCGTCTCTGTTTTTACCAATGCAATCAAAATTAAAGCCGTTTCCGAGTTTACCTTTAATAGTTACTGTTCGTCTAAAGTGACGTCCGATGTTCCCGTTTTAGAGCGCTGCTCGTAACGTCTCTCGCAGATCATCTCCCGACTTGCAAGATTATACTCGCGACGATGAAAACTGACGACCAGAAGCTTGGTTAAGGGTTGTTTGACAGCAAGTATGAAGCCCGACTCGAGACAACCCTTACACCTATCACGTGACGATACGACCTCATTAAAATTCATAAGGCGACTCGCCAGTTCCCGCTTTAACACCCCACGTCGTACGAAGCGCGCATTATACATTTATAGATGCCCTTGTGTATATGCGGGGTGTACTGACTCTCCACGTACCTACTTACGCAGCTGTTCAATGATGACAAAATAAGCAAATGTCTTTTATCTTGCATCTTCCCTCAAATTGACTCTTTGTCCCATTTAATCTTTTATTCATAATTTTAATTTCGTTTCAAAGTAAAACTGTATCTTAATATATAATAAAAATATATACTTTCCCAAATGTCAAAGAAATAAATTGTAAAATTTAATAATGCTTGAGTGAAAATGTAAGAATAAATGTTAAAATTTGAACGTAGAAGATAGCATTCTGTAAAACACAAAGTTAATTAAATCCAAATATATTTTTTCAGTCTTCGTGCTCCATCCGCTGCTTTCTCAGAAAGATCTTTAATAATGAAAAATATTCGTGTTTACATAATTACTGTGAGTCGCGTCAAAAAGCTAACAAAAATTGTATTTACTTTTATTTTTACTTCCTCTGTTTTCTTTCATCGCAATGAGAGATTGTCTCCTTCGTCTCTTCAACTATTCTTTTCGAACCACTTTTACTCGCTCCTCTGCTTTCTTTTTCTTCACTTCTCTCGGAAAGTTACGCCAAGCAAAGTCGGCGAGTTCGAAGTTTGGCTGGAAGCTCGCAGTTGCAACTGCATTCTCCGATTGTGAACGCGCGCACATACGGGAAAAGTTCGCAATTAGCGCTAATTACGCTCGAATGGTCGACAATTAATTCGCGCAATCTGCCCCTCAATCTCGGTCACGGTTACCGGGTTTTGCGAAATAGAGCAACGGCGCAGTTGCGTATCACTTGACTGATGATGTAGTGCAAAAAATATTAGCGATAATTTGACATCTTTTGAATCATTTAACTAAAATGACGCACTTGGATTAGTCCATTAAACTGAAACGTGATTGTTATATTATTTATCTTTCAGTGCCACTCTTACAATTAGAGTGTCATAAGGTGACCGAGGTTTCTTTTCTTCGCTATGATGTTACTTTTTTCATTAATAAAGCTACATACACATTTGCTTGTCATCGTTACATTCTTTAAGATATTAATTAGTGTTTCAATTGAAAAAGAATTATTATGTGTTCATTTTTTGCGATATTTTTGCATAACTTCCATATAATAGATATGTGACAAAACGGTTTTAGGGAGTTACTGAAGTGTTAACTATATTTTTTTCTTTCGAGATAATCTTATACAAAATATATTTTTGTAAATTCTACAACGTAAAACGTTACTACTGTTAACATTAATATTTTATATCCATATATATTTAAAAAAATGTTTTTTCTAAATACAAAAATATTCAATAAAAATTTTTGTCATATGTGTTTAACAGAAATTTTGTTGCACTTCCAAATACAAAAATATAGTAAAAATGTAAACAGCGAAATAAAATGTATCCTAGATACATATTTAACAGATATATTATTTTATTTTGCATTTCAATACATTATTTAATATTATTCCAATATCAATACGCTGCTAAATTTCCGTTTATTATTATATTATACATTTCCAATCACATTATATAGAAGTTATATTGTATTGTCTGCAACTCCTGTAGTTTTATATTTTTTCAAATGCACGGTCATTGTGTATAATTTCCTCGCAAATATTTGTACATTTCAGCAACAGAAAGCTTAATGTTCTTCGGTTAATGTTCTTCTCAATCAGCGAATATACGCTTTGCATTCTAAAGCGTTCCGGGATTGCATTTTGCGAATATGAAATCGTATTTCACGCCGGGCGAACATACGAAGGTAACGGTATTCGCGATGAAGGCAACGCTACATTACTCTTTATTCATATCCTGAGAAAGTTGCAATAACTTCAGCATCGTGCGATAAATGAGAAGTTTTATCGAAGTTCGCGCTGCACTTGTGCGAATTGCACGCGTTTCGCGCGCGCCAAACTTCGATATTAACGCTAATTAAGGACGAGATTAATTTCGGTACAAGACCCGCCATCCGGTTGATAACTTACGAAAAGATAACGATGAATTCAGTCATGCTGATTTAATAGCAAAGATAGCAGTGCTAAAACGATGCTTTCTTTAAGATGTAATAACATTTGGCATAAAAAAATCAAAAAATTGTAAGGCAAATTTATTCTAATTATCATTAATTAAATCACTTATGAGCAAAATAAATATAGACAAAATATATATATATAATCAAATATAGTATAATATGACCACACTTATATATAACTCGTCGAAATACATCGTACATAACAGTTTCGATCTACTTTTGCCTCATTTGCGTGCTTCAATTTACCGAGATAACAATTTCGCACCCAGGTATGCAAAGATAAACAGGCATCGCGCAATACACTGCGTTAATTGACTAATCGCGTATTTGCAATCGCTCTTGTGGCCAATGGCAAGAGTCGTATCGTTGCTATCGCTTTCCTTCGCCGCGACGTGCCGGAATTCGCGTTGAAACCATCGAAAATCCCATTACAGAACTACGGCGTCGTAATTATGGCGTGGTGGGTCGCATACGTGCCGCACGTACATAGCATCCTACCGCGTTCACACACCTCCGTGTGCACATGCACAGGGGCACTCGTCACGGTTCGCAATGCGACGAGAAATTTAGTATACGATAAGGTCGTTGCCACCAAAAGAGCGCTCGCGAAATTATAACCGATTTTGGGGAGAGATAGCCAAAGAATGGGAGTGCTAAATTTCAAGCTTTACCACATAGAATTTCGCTTTGTGACTAACGAGGGCTCTCCTATTTTTCCCAAATAAATGTCCATTGGAATTTCGAGCATTACTACAGTTTGTCGAATGCGTCATTATTTATATGGCATTGAGAGTTTTTTTACAAAACCTCTCACGCACACGTAAACACACTTTAATGCACGTGCACATATATGTACACTCATCACAGCTTGCAATATGGCTGAAGATTTGTATCGCGATAACATCATTCATGCGCAAAACGCTTGGGAAATTACGACCGATTTTTGGAAAGAGATATCAAAATGGCAAAAGTGTAAAATTCGAGATTTTTTGAACTAATATATGTAACTTTGTAAAAAAAAACTGGTGCATTTTCTCCCTCGGGATCGTCATTGCGACGTTTTTAGAAAATGCAATTTACGGAGCTGCATTCAACGCTCGGGGACAGCACGGGATATATTCGGGATTCATCAGTGTAATGCGATCACAATGATTAAGGGCAGTGGAGTGGACGACGTTGGTAGCGAGAGAATGGGTGGGCGAAAGAGAAACAGAGAATGTTAGAGAAAGAGAGAGAGAGAGAGAGAGAGAGAGAGAAAATAAGAGAGGTTGAAGAGGGGTTGAAATATACGGAAAAGCGGTGGCAGGTGGAAGAGACCCGTTCTCACCTGCATATTGTATGCCATATGCTGCGAGTTTACCGCACTGAATTACCACCGTTTCCCCCGCGGTAGCTTTCACGGCGCGCCTCCAAATCCACGCCCGTCCGCGCAGTTGTGTATGCCAGGCACGAGACTAACGCATAAATTAACACTTTGCCCTCTTCGTTTCGCCGGACCCGGAAATTCTTTGGGGCGCCGCACCGCGCCGGCTACGTTCGAATCCTGGTGTAATTAACCTTCAAGTTAACTCCGCGTGTCGCGGTTACCATTGTTACCTGGAATCTCGCGAATTAGGGCAATTCCGGGACCCGCGAGCGGGAATATCGGCGCTCGATCGCGAGAATCGCCACGGGACTTCGCCTGAGTGAGAATTACGTTGATAGATGGTATTCAACTTAATTTCGTTCGTTCCCGTATGGCTACGTACTAAAAATAGATACGTTGAATCTAATCCTGAACATAATTAGATTTCTTGGCAATGTATATATCACCAAGTAATATATCTTCAATACATATGATGTTACCTGTACTTCAATTATACGTAACGTAGAAATATGTGGAAATATAAATGTAAAAAATACATATAACAAACAAATATGAAAAAGTATAAATAGTTTAAAAAGCACATTAAAAAGATTTTCAATGTTCAAGGTAGGTACAAAAAAATTAGTATTACTTTGAAGATTTTTAGATCAATCATTTAAAATTATAATATCGCGAAAAAAAATAGAGAGATTCATTGGGAGATTCAGCAAAGCTATAGCTTCCTGCGTAAAGTTCAAGTTTAACGTCTATAATTAAGAAGATTTGGTTGATTCAACAAAGAAATTATGTTTGTAAGCAATTATTAGTATGCTAATTCAATTAATTCTTTGCTAGCAATGAAAATTGCTAACGTAATAAGTTTTCTTACAACATCAATATTACGTGTCATCTTAACTAGCATGTTTTGTTAAAAGTTTTGTTCTATATATGTACGTTGGATTGATTTTCATAGAAAGTTATCTCTGCTGTATTAACTTTGTTGTCTATTACAACAAATATGATTACCCATAATCGTTAATTTTATTACTTTAAGATACAATTTAATTACAAGGACGACCAAATAAACGACCATACAATGTTGTTTGGAATAATTGTTTAACACTGAAGTAACATACCAATAATCTATAGACGTTTCGATTCACAGAGTCTTCTTGAAGAAGACTAAATCAGCTTATTCTACTTAACATAAAATACTGTTGTCTATCGAAAAGAATTCCATGTCAACTATTCCACTGTAATTAAATCTGATGGTAATGGTAAACTATGTCCGTCTTAATAGATGTCCAAATTTTAAGACGGACATGGTTTACCATTATCATCAAATTTAATTACAGTGGAATAGTTGACATTTTAATTTATATTGAAGAAGACTTTGTGAATCGAAACGTATAGATTATCGTCTATAGATTATTGGTATGTTTTAGTTTATCGTCTATAGATTATTGGTAGGTATTATTTTAGTGTTAAAAAATTATTTCAAACATCATTGAATATGCTCGTTTATTCGATCGTTCTTGTAATTAAATTGTTTTGCTGTGCAAACTTCGAGCGATATTTATATTCTTTGTTATTTAAGATACAATTTTGTTACTTTAAGATAGTACATTCGCGATAATAGGGAGTTCTTGCAACACCGTGTGTCCAGATATGATGAACGCTAAACTCACGCTATTTAATAGAAAGTCGAACTATGCATGCGCAATTTGATTTTCCACTAAAATAATGTGACTTTCACCGTATCTTGATACACGGTAGTGCGAAAACTCCCTAATGTCATTCAAAAGTTAGGTTCCATCGCGCGCTCGATGGCGATACTCCCACTCCTGTTAGTGAGAGAAAACTTTTGTTTACGCCTGTCCATGGACCTCACGCACACGCAGAAAAAATTAGTACGCAAAGGTAGACGCAGACTAATGCTGCGTTCCCAAGAGGCGCGAACCACAAACGTGAATTACGCTTGTATGGGAATCTGAATGCGCCCAAAAAAGTGTTGACAAAGAGTAAATTTATAGAGATATTTACCTTATTCATGGTAATAACTCGAAAATCAGATTTTTTTATTTATGTCACTTTTAAAGTAAGGCCTAAGGAAGCAATATAATAAATGTATGACAACATAAATCATACAAATTCTTCGACTTACTTCGAAGCTTAGAAGAAGTTAGCGTTTCCTTTGGCTGTGTTTCAACCTTCGGGTTTTACCATGCTAAGACGCAATGATGCGTTCCGACGCGAGCGCGTAATTCTCGGTCGTACTCGGCGTCAGGATGTGCGTAAAAAGAGCAGTAGAGAAGGAGCTGGACCGGAAAGGACGCGGGCGGCAAGGTGGGATGGCGCTTTCAACCGCATTGCAGAATTACCCGGCCAAGTTCCTGCTCGGAGAGCATAAAACAACCACCAGCGGCTGCTAGCCGACGCCAAATTTATGATGCGCTTATATGCCGAAATGGAAAAGCGCGCATGGAAGTCAGTCCTTACTCAACTTCGCTACCGGTCGGGTCGTATCGCTTGATTTTATCGAAACTTCACACGGCGATTATGAATCGCGGGTATAGAATATATGAAACGGCGCCAACATTTTATAACCTCATACATGAATATCATCATCTCAACCTCTTAATATTCAAAGTAAGTTTGACTTTTAAATTGGATAAACATAGATATAAAGACTCATTAAATCTATCTTTCATGAAACGACCATGTGATAAGCATATATTTTTATAGACTTGCCACATTCTTCTCAACTACATATAAATATACAATATATATTAAACATTTTGGAAAGTATGCATTTTTTAGAAAAAATTTTTCCGACAAAAGTTGTAGGTGGTTGTTATAGGATTTAAAAAGATTTACTGATCTTACCAGTTTGAACTTGGCGACATCGTCCAAGGTCAAACCGATAAAATCAGTCAATAGATCTTTTCAAAGCTTACACAACTTTTTGTTGGAAACATTTTTCTAAAAAATGCTTTCCGAGATATTTAGCGCCATTCTGAAACTTTTGCCCCTCGCTGCATATATGTGTGTATATATACAGTGAGTGTAAAAAATATTTGTACAAGGGAATTTTTTATAAAAAAAAGTCTTATTTATAGAAAATAAACATTAATTAGTAATTTTATACAATGAATACATTCTGTTCTAACATAAACAAATGAGCTTCGCACGTATTCCTGATTTTAGAAGTTAAATTTCTCGACTGGACGAATACTTTTTGAGCATCCAAACAATACAATTTTTAATTTTCGCTTATTTTTCAGATGATATATTTTCTATAATTAATACACATTTTTTTGGTATATATAATTTTAAGAAACATACATGGTCTATTTTATTTTTTATGAATAAATTGTTAATTACCCAGAAAGAAATGATCGTCAATTAAACATCGAATCGATGTCAAATTGGTGTTATCATCATCGTATCGTTATCGATTCGACATCGATTGATGACTCATTTCTCGCTGGATAATATTTACTTTTTAAAATAAAGTTTTTTTAAAAAATATTTTCTCTGTACGAATATTAATAATTTTTGTACTCACTGTATATATACTTATTTATCTATTTATTTAAGTTAGCACAAATAGACTTTGATTTATTTTTATTTTATGTCTTGAATGTTCAATTGATTATCGGCATAATTACGACAGTAAGAAACGTTGTGTACGTATTGATCAATCAAACGTTGATTGTCCCTTCAGACCGTTTCTTTTCATATTGCCAACAGATGTGGCACAATTACGCGCGCCACGCGCAGAATCACGTCGACGTGGGTAGCTTCATTGGCCTCGAATAGAAGGAAGTTCAACCTTTACCGAACAACTGGTTATAGTTCTGGCTTTGATGGTCTGTTACGGGCATCTATGTTTGCCAGCTATCTGGCCTTGTCTTCCTATCTTCCCTCCTTATTTTACGTGCAATTCTCGTTGTAAGTGCTACTCCTCCGCGCCAGGAATCGCGGCCACGTCCGTGCCAGTTTCTCGAGATGTAACTCCGTAGATCGTGACTGCGCGAATTCACCCGAGGGAGACATACGTTCGCTCCTACGCCATTTCCATTGAAACTACCTCGATGGACGTAGTACTTTGGATTGAAGAATCGAAAGTATAATATCAAGAATATAACGCGAAAACTTGTGAGAATTATTCTAAATGATACGAGAAGCATCTAATTATAAGTATTCTAAGTAATAAAATGCCGAGAATCTTTGACTTAACCTTCATAGTCACACTTATAAAAAGCCACACGATGGTTACTCTGGGTTAAAATGATCCGACCCATCTTTAAAGTGTTACCAAATCGACAGTATTAGTTGCTTTAAAGTACTAGTTAGTATTAGTTGCTTTAAAGTACTAGTTAGCTTTAAAGTACTAAATTAGTTGCTTTTAGTACTAGTTGATTTAAAAAAAAAATACGGTATATAATTTCATCTTTTAAGAAAATGGAACAGTGGCATTTTTGTGAAAAATTTAATTTTAACACTAAAAAGAATCGTAAATATGTATTAGAATTTAACGTGAAAGTTACATATGCATCTTTCATCCTAAATTCTATAATACATGTTTACGATTTTTTTCTTTTAGTATTAAAATTAAATTTTTCACAAAAATTCGGGTCATTTTGACCCAGTGTGACTATGAAGGGTTAAGCACGGATATTCTTGCTTGTTTTAATTTTCAGACCTCAAACTATCATATTCAAAGTTATGTTATAAATGGAAAGATACGATACTTTTAATTAATGAAATGTGTGCGTTATAAATAATGAGGCTATTTAATTAATCGTCATTATGTTATGAAAGATTATTTTAATGAATAACAATACATTGATAATACCTATAGAAGCTAATGCACTTGAGGAAATCAATGCAATGACACGACAATTCCTACAATTTATTGTATAAGATCACAGTAAACGTGACAAACAATAGGATTATTTTATTAATTATCAGTATTATGAAAGATTATTTTAATCAATAACAATATCATATAAATTGGCAACTCCTATCAAAGCATGTGAGAAAATTGGTGTCACGCGGTCGGTCACATTACCGATTATGTGCTCTCCTAGTTATTATACAATATATAGTATGCCGCTATTATAATATTATTATATGTCAATATAATACGCATTTTACAATTGCGACGCGTTCAAAATTTAAAAGTACACATTGACGTCATAATTTAATAATCAGTATTTAGGCCCGATTTTTATACTTCTTTGTACTATTGGAAGACTAGGACGCTACATTCAAAGAAGCATTTGATATTTGTAACCATAATTGTTTGGTAAAATAATTGTTGTTAGGAGCATCATTTTTATCACTGCTTTAATGTTAGTATATAATCTATTATATGATAAAACATATCAAAGTAAATAAATCGTATCACCCATACACATTCCTATCACATAAAGATAACTATAATTATTATATACAAAGAATATATATAATTGGCACACTGAAAAAGAAGATATAGTTCACATAATTAAAAATATGTTGTGAGCAATATAGAAACATCATCCTAGTTATCTTTATGTGATAGGAATGTGTATGGGTGATACGATTTATTTACTTTGATATGTCAACTACATCAATGTAGTTAGGCGTGACCTGGTTGTGATAACCAAAACTTGGTTGGGGGATCATTTATTATGGATAAGTTATATATCCGTACAGTTACGTCAATCGTGCATTATAAAGCATGATGTAATAGGAATTAAATTAGTAATAAGAATTAATTTCTTGTTACATCATGCTTTAAATTAAGTTGCAATTTCAAAAAGCAAAAGCGACTCACCACGCTTACAATTAAAAATCTGTATATGTCAAATGCCGTCATTAGCTAGGTTTAGTCCGCGACCTATACGATAGATATCTTTGTTTAACTTACAGGATAAACAAGGACATCTATTGTATAGGCCGCGGCCTAAATGCACTGTGTAAACGTAGCCATTGCTGCAACATAACCTAACCTAACCATTGTACTATGGTATTCAAACAACCATATAAATAGTTGTTTCATATTTTAATATTTAATCTGGTTGGCATCATCAGATTTCTGTGTAGACTAGCCATACTATTTTTTCCATGCACCGAAACGATATAATTATAGTCATTTCTTTCTGATGTCATCATACATTTGTTATATATAACTATACATATAAATATAATTATTAATTCAGTGATGGGAACCATTACTTTTACAGTTACTTTTCATAATGACGTTGTAATTTTCATGACAGTAACGATAATTAACTGAAAGCTAAGATTGGAAACGTCACTTTTGAAAAGTAACTTATCATATTAAGCATTATTTACTGAAAAAAGTGACTCATTATTTGTAACGTATCGACTCATTATTAACTCGTTACAAATAATGAATTACTTTTTTTCAGTACACAACGCATAATGGTGAGTTACTTTTAAAAATGACTTTTTCCTAACTTTAACTTTCAGTTAGACATTGTTACCATCATAAAAAAATTGTAATGTCATTACCAAATCATTGTAAATAGTAACAAAAGTAACGGCGTTGTTTACTTCCCATCTCTACAGATTATTATTACTAATGCATTATATAGCTGCAGTAATGACTATAAAAATGGAGCTCCTAATCATAATTATTTTATTTATCATGCAATTACAGCCACAAATATCAAATACTTTTCTTTCAGTGCAGTTGTTAGTAAAAAAAAAGTATCATGTAAATCAGGTCAAACTGTTATACATTTTCAACAAAGTTTCTATTGAAAATGCAGCCATATTTGTTCGGGGTAGGATAATCGAGATGTAATGCACGATTCGCTCACTCGATCGATCATCCGCGTATATCCCAGAACTTATCCAGACTACCCGTGGATCAATCTGATCCATCAACGAAAGATGAATCCGCTGCTCGTTTTACAACTTAAGATTTGCGTGCCGCGAGAAATGGTGAATAAATCAAATCACAAATGATTTGACGTATGGTCAGATTGCGAAGTTTTCCGCAGAATTAGCCACAAGTCGGCTTATATCATCGACGGGAAAATCGCAAGCTCGATTCTGCATCGTTCGCGTGACTCGATTGCATCGCAGGAGTTGTCAGTGCATCGTTTCTCTCGATTGCAATTGATGGAACGCAAAAATTGTCGTACAACGTAACATTACGACATGACATTACGATGCGATGCATTATCGAGAAATTCTATTTCGGGTGATTAGATATCGCTGAATTTAAAGTAGCTTGACATACATTAATAATGCTCCGATTCATTGAAATGCTTATTAGATTCAAGAGAAAAATAAAAGGCATATACCACGAGTGCTTGATGTCATACAGCGAAACTTCTTTCAAAATCAATACATAAAATTACATTAAATTAATAAATAAAATAGACGTTTTGGCCTTCTATTGGACCATCATCAGTATATAAATATAAATTATAAATTACGCAGAAATGTATAGTATACAAATAAAAATTGAGTTCTTTCTTCGTTACATGTCTATGTCAATAAGCTCGTTAGATTTCTTATTTTACTTTCTTTCGGTGTGCATTTTCAATTTATCTATAATTTCATACGACATCAAGAGCTCGTGGTATATGCCTTTTATTTTTTTCTTGTTTTTAAATTTTGACCATGTATTGACATTTAATTCTTATTAGATTATTATTTAATCCTTCATCGACCATATGAAATTTTGCATCTTCCTTCAATCAGCAACCTGATTTAAATTCAATACAGATTTTTATATTATTTCTGGAAAGTATAAAAGTCTGAAAAAATTCTTGCAAAAATTTGTGAAACGAGTACTCCCTATCATAGAAGCCAGATTGCATTTTACTTATTGCTTGCAGATTTAAATTTATGTAGATTTAGAATTAATAATAAAAAAAACATGATTATATGCCTTTAAAGTTCAAACTTGGCCGGAGAAGGTTGTTAAATAATACATTATTAGATTTATATATACATCAGAAATTATGTATTATACGTATATATATCCTCATTTAGTAACATATTATAACGTAAATAAATATTTAGTAACGGTAATATAACATTATATTCACATTTATCATTCTTTGGAAAAAAAATTAATATTTCTATGATTATAAGTAATAAACTCTATCATATCATAAATTCTAAATTAACATAAACTTAATGAAATGCTTCGTACGAAAAATCGCAAAATTTTGTAATCATTCCGCGTATCGATCGGAAATTAAACAGGTTCGAGTAGTCGCGTAATTAGTCATGTAATCCCTCGGAGAATATACGGAGAAGTTCGAGGGGACTGAATGAAGGAGGGATTCAAGATGGACTCGGGGGATTCGCGAATCCGGTCACGGTAGAAATTAATTTTCGACCGCTGGCGATGGCGGAGGAGGAGAAAATTTAATGGTGCCCAGAAATCAGGAGTGATCGTGCTAATTTGAAACTTCGTCCACCTCGCTTTCCTTCCCTGTGTTTTATAGATACTTGACTGAGATCGTGGAAAAAATTTGTATAACAGTAATATAAATTAATTTAAGAAAAGTAAAAGAATAGAGAATGCGTTTCATTTTCAAATCATTTCAAAACATTTAAACGTCTATCTCTTCACGGACGTTTCGAGATTTCTTTTTAAATTGTACTATTCGTATTGTTAATCTGTACAGATTAAATCGCAATAATATTTCAAAATTAATTCAAAAGTATATATTTTTATCTATTTGTGATTAATATTTTAATTCGTTAAAATGTTCCGTTTATTTTATGCTGTTACAATATAAATCTTATATTAATAGATAGAAGAAAAAGAAAACATCACTAAAGGCGATATTCGTAGTTCTTATATTTAAGATTGTCTTAAATATACAGTCTTAAGATGCCAATCTTAATAAGCCAATCAGAAGGCTGTATTAATATGTTAAGACATTACTTAAGACGATTTTAAAATAAGAATGGACTATGCATATCACCCTAAATTGTTCGAAATGCTAGGGGCTGAAAAAATGATGATATTTGATTCTCAATAGAATCAACAAAAGTCCGATCAGGGAAATATAAATCAAACCAAATTGCCGATCACAAGAATACGGCGGAACTAACAGTTTCCTTTTTTTGTCCAACACACCTCTGAATCGGGAGAAGACATACGAGACGTGATTATTCGATAAAAACTAGCAGTCCGAAATCGAGTAAATATTTATCGAGCAACACGAGCGATCGTTCGGTCATGCGAAAACGGCAGCGCTATTGTCATGATCGGACATTAAAGGATGGCTTCCGCAGCATGGCTGCACATAAGATGCAACCATTTTTTTTCCAAGCTCTGGCATCCTTTCATTCTACCGTACGTCGCATGCATTCGAGATGCTGTATTCGATCGCGTGCAATCGATGTCTTCCTGTCGTCTGGCCCGACTTGATACTCAACCAAAATTGCTTACGACATTTCAATATAACGTCGAACTGCATATAAATATGTACTACATCCTCATTACAGAGTTATAACTACATTTATAATAATAACAATTGATTAAATATATTTATATTTTGCACATCACAAATATGTCACAGCACATTCATTTTATTATTTATTTCTTCATGTTATTTAAGTGAATGAATATAACAAACAGTTAAAATGTTAAGTTGAACGAGATCACAAAGGGTTGTCACAAAGGGGGTATATTATATTTATTTTTCTGCTTCTATATTTATGCGCTGTCGTGTCACTTTATTATTTCGAGAATAGCTTTATTTGAAAATTAAACAAGGAGAGAGAGAGAGAGATAGCAAAAAGAAAGGCAGAGGAGCGTCAAAGCGAGAGGAAAAGGCGGAACCGATTGTTCGCAAAAAGCTTGTCCTTCGTTAAGGAACCGCCTCATTGTCATCCTTGTTCGTTTCGACGAGCTTATACGTGAGTCGCATCACCCGTTGCAATTACGCTGACCTCGAAAAACTCGTTAATCTGGAAGATAATCAGCCCGCCGAAATGCAAGCTCGAACGCGCCCGCGCCGCACCGGCTCGACGGGAACCTATTAAGTTTCCATACGTGCGCGGAAAATTAGCGAGATAAATTCGCGATGCGTAGGAATACTCAGTAAAGAGAGCAAAAGTCACGATCGTAAATTGCAAATGCAATTGAAGTTTGCACTCTCGTAAATATATTGTCAGTTTTTAGTGGTGTAACTTGTAAATTCTAATTGCTCCCACCATGTCTTATAGCAAATTCTATTGGATGCACTCGGTGCGCGTTAGTGAATATTAAAACCATGGTACACAAATTAATTTAAAGATGAGTGTATAATATAAACATAGATTGGATTAAACAATAGTTGCTTTCCATTTACACCGATTCTTAAATAATTCTCACTTGTGATGTCATAACTCAGTTGAATGCGCGTTCCTTTTGCATTCTGACAAGTGAGATTCAACTGAGTTTTTACCTATATAATCTGCACAAGATCGAGACCGTATGCTTTAGTAAGTCTCGTAAACTCACTTCAAAGTGAAATTATGAACCTATGTTGATATGCGATAACTTTTTATCAAAGTAAGCAAGTAGTAACGTCATTAATCTGAGTATAAAATATTCAGCTCACTTCAGACTCAGTTTCACTTGTGTGTAAATGGAAAGCAACTAATGATATCCTCAATACATTTACTGTGCTGTTAAGTAAAATATGTATAGTGTAATTCGAAATATCATCTTTACACTTAGATTAAATTTGTGTACAGCAGCTTTAATATGCATCAGTGCGTACTAGTACGTTCAATTAAATTCGTAATTAATTTAGAATTAGTAAATAGAAATTGGCATTAAATAAAGATTCTTACGAGAAAATTTCTCGACTTACAAAATTTATTTTTACAGTTAAGATAAAATTGATTATAGAAATAAATTTCACATTCGAATTGTACTGCATCTAGAAACTGATAATTACTCATCATTAATAAAAATAAGGATTAGAATTGATTAATGATCAAATCTCTCTCTCTCTCTCTTTCTCTCTCTCTCTCTCATAGGAAAATGCAATTAGTTAACTAAGAAAACAAATATTGATCAAAACTTGTGGAAATTTCTAATTTAACAATAAATTTTTATAAATATATGTCGGATTCATCAATTTATTTTATTAAAATTTAATATCTTTAATTTGCATTAAATTCTTTAATTTGCATTAAGATCTTTAATTTGCATTAAGATCAGAAATTCTATTCAGACTATTTTACAAGACAGATTGCACTTATAAAGCTTACCGCCGCGACCGAACATTATGAGAATTTCTCGGAAATTGAGGGAGCAGGTTGCACGCGTAGGATTATGTATGGCCGAGCTAGATGATACAATAGTGAGCTTGGAAATCCCGTATGGATTATTCTGCGAATGATGGACTCGGTTGACCGTCTGCTTTCGTCACTTCCGGATGGCTGCTTTACCGGGATTTCTGCGTCGAGCAAGGTAGATCGGCATTCGCCGCATAATGAACGTTTGCCAAGTAATTATCGCGGCCACGTACCCGCCGTGTAATTAAGAAAACACGAATTGCTCCGCTTTTCTCATACTTCCCTCGGTAAATTTTTTTTTATTCCAACTAGATCAGATTAGCGATTTTCGGTCCAACGCGCAGATGCACATTGCGTAATTCAGCGCGAATTGCACGCGTTTGCGTAAAATAGAGATTATTCGGTTTGCACGAAATTTACTTTTGCAGTTGAAACAAAGTTAGCTATATAAATAAGCTGCATTCGATTCTTGCTGCAATTATTCGTTTTTTCTACATGGTGATTTCGTATAAAATTTATAATTGATTTAGAAATGACAAAAGAAAAATTTTTTATACAGAGTGTCCCGAATTTAAATGGCCAAACTTTAGGAAAGTATAGATGATCGATGAACTAACAAATACGCTCTCGAAGTTTGGCCATTTAAATTTGGGACACTCTGTATAATTGTTTATATGATCTTCATACATATTAACTGTAGAAAAAGAAGATAAACATTTTGTAAGTTATGTATTATTTTTCATTTTTTTTAAATAGTGTTTATTCAGCTTATTTAGATTTATTTACCGAGTTCTCGGTGAGTTCAATTAACAGACATTATAGAACTCGATGATAATTTAATAAATTAATAAATTACGTTATTGATTAATATTGCGAGGGATTATTTTCAATGTTACAATGGCAAACAGTTTAATATTTTAATATACAAATTGGTTATTTATTCAATTTATTCAATGGTTGATTAATTTACTTAAGTATAATATTCAGGATTTGATACATGATATACTCATTCATAGTCATTCGATTCGTTATGTTTGGAATATTTTGTATTACACAAATTAGTATTATTAATTGTATGAATGCTTCAGTTTCATATCATATTCGTATAAGATTTACTTCAAAAATAATAGTGTATATATATTTATATACGGAAATGTATATAAATGTTTCTCGCCGTATTATAGTAATTACTAACCAGTCTAAAGCATTAATCATCTAATTTTAGGAAAAACTCATCATATTAAGTACGTCATTTAATATGCGCCAAGTGTATATTGTATTCTATTTTAATAATTTGATGCAAAGTGAGATTCTAATTACATAAAACTTTAAAAATTCAATTATGTACAAATCATATAATTATTGTTTAGCGCTTGTTTGATGTATATATATTACTTATTCATTGTCTTTCGTGAAGGGTTAGCTTGTGTCCGAGTAAAGGCAACATTGCTTATTCCAAAAGATTAACTCTGCAAGAAATCCTGCGAGCGGTATCTTGATCCGCCCAGTAAAAACGAACCAGCCGGTCCTGTACCGAGAGCTGCGCCGGAGTAAGGACGAGGTCTTCGAGACGGAATTGAAGGAACGAAGAACCGATGGAACGAAATTGCCTGCGATGTACGATGAACGTGGGTGGGGTAGATCGCGGGCTGGGTTAGGTCCCCGATCTCGTTAAGACACAATAAAATTGCACTGCGTAAAAAAAGGCCGCGAGGCAGAGATTGCTCCGAGCGATCTCCTAATCAAGCTCCCGCCATCTCGCCACCCTTGCCCTTTTTTATCTATTTTTTTCTTTCCCGCAATCCAGATACTTATTATCGCTCGAGGCTCCGCCGCGTCGGCTTCGATCTCGATCGAGACGAACAGAATTCGATTGAGATTTTAGCGACGATATCGTTTGACAACAATTCTCACGATTATTTTAACTTGGATTTCTTAAGAAGTTTATAAAGTGTTTTAAGTGTATTGTTAAGTGAATACCAATTAAGTTCGTTATTATACAGAAATAGAAATAATCCTATTTCCGTATATCACGAATCGAAAAATCTAATGATAAGGATGTTCATTTTTGGGTTAGTATATGTATAATATCATATTAAGTATTTGACTCAGAGACAAGTTTGTTAACAAAAATCGAGTTAACAAAAAGAGGTGAAACTTTCTATTTAATATAACGTGGTTCACTCTCTTTATTTCATATTTTATAATTAGAATAATATATCTTTATGACAATTAGGATTAAATTATATTTTGACGTTTTACTAATTTGGGTAACTTTAGGATAGGATTCAACAGGATTTTAAAGTTGATGTAATTTAAGTTAAAAAGCAGAAGAATTTTTAGTTAAAAAGCCAACTCTGATTAACTTGGTTTTTTTAATTTTGACTCATCGCCCGCCTTTATGGAATATTTATTTATTAAAATTCTTCCAAATTAAGTCCAATGAAGCAATTACCACACTCTTCAGCAGCGACAGCTTATTTTATTGAAACCATCATTATATACTTTTTGACAAAGATAGTTATTTGTAAACTATTTACACTTATTTGTCGTTAATTGGAATACTTAAATATAGGTAAAACAATCAATCAGGAATAATAAATCAATTCAAACAAAATAAAGAATTAAAATTAAATTTATCTTTACTAATTCTGGAAAATAATACGAGTGTAGTTAACAACTGCTGAACTTAATAAGTTAGCTAGAAGGTATGCGTATATGTGTTCTTGGATTAGAACTATCAATCTGTTTCACGATTTACTGTTTGTTCGCTGATTACTGATTTTTTATTTCAATTTGATCGACGGATTATCGATTGTAATACCAACATAGGAACTGTTTAAGAGCTCAACAACAGAACTGAGATCGGTAATTGTGATCGGTTTCTTAATGTAAAAGAAGTCTCTTAATATATGTAAAAAAGGCAAAAACTCTCCGCTTCTCATTACATCCTACTTCCTCTTTTTTAGAAAAGGAAAAATTCTTACCTATGTGAAGTCAAATCTCTAATCGATATTATGGTGACCACCTGGACCGTTATCGCTAAGCACATTAGTTGATGATTATATAATTACTTAAACATTTAATAATTTTTTAGTTCCCGAAATAAAATTTCATTATGTTCCAATCCAATTAGTACTTTACAAATGTCTATTCAGAACACATAATTAAAAATCAATAATTTTACTCCTAACTTATTTATAAGGACTTTTTATAAGGACTAATTTGTGACAGAGCTTCTTTCGCAAACTTATAATAACAAATACAATACGTTAAAAAATTTAATTATAATATTTTTGTAGAAAAAGAATATAACAATAGTTTCTCCACAAACTGTGAGAAGTTTAAAATGTGTAACAGGAAAGAACGGAAGCTTCATTCAGTATAGATAAACTTAATTACCAGCATTTAATATGCGAATTCTTAAAAAAATTACAGATCTTTATTCAAATATTACGTCAATGTTCTTTCTCGTTTGCGACTTATCTCTAGGTATATTTGCTTTCCTCTTTTTTTAAGATTTGTAATTAGCAGCGGTGCATTTAATTGTTAATAGCGTTTTCTTCGCGAAAAGAGATCTAACAAACGTCTTACAAAAGTTAATGTATACAGTGTGTGCTAAAATTATACAAAATTAATACAAATAATTCTTTTGTGAAGATTTATTTTATAACTGTTTTTGTAAAAACAAAAGAATTATCGACTCTTTTTAAAAGCACTCTTATCCTTCTTTGACAAGTAGACAAAAGCTTTTCATTTTATATACTCCTTCAATATATACTTTTACCTTTAATTAGCTCTGATACAACTACTTGACTGATCGGTCTTGATGGTTCGTGACTATCATTTACGTAAAAATGAGTCAATGAGATGATAAATTACCAAGTAATATAAGAAATTTATATCGGCTTCGCGCATGAAATTTTATATGTATTATTATCGTGCAGTGTTGCAATGCAACTGCATTTAACAGTTCTCTTTGAAAAAATTCCTATTGTTTCTCAACAAATGCGTTTGTTTGCTTAAAACATACATTATATCTTTACTTTTAATTAATTCCGGTCTCTTCCTTACTCGCGGACGCTTGTATTAAAATGGGAGATGCGGGAATTGGGTCAACGATCCGCTAAATATATCTCAGCCACAGTGGAAAGTTCAATCGATAGAGGAATTAAGAGTTAAGTCAATAGTACGGGGGCAACCAGAATCGATATCTCGATGACGTAATAAAACTGAGGCTTTTTTTATTCGAGGTTTCGTCATTCACAAGGACAATCTTCGCGACAGAAGGCTTGCATGATACAACACAATAGTTGTCATCAACCAGAGGATATCCAGCTAATTTATTTCAGCTTACAATAAATACGTAAACTACACGGAAAAAATGGCTACGGTTGCCAAAGTCGCCCATCAATACATTTTTTTGTTATAAGAACTATAGTACGATTGTGAGAACCGTAAGATTGGCAAATCTTAACGGTTATGGCTGTTAGTCCATCTTACAGTTATCACAACCAAATGTATTGATGGGCGAAAAGTATCATTATTTCCAGTTGTGATACTGTAACATTTTTTTTGTGTACTTCAAAATTTGATGCAATAATTTTAAAAGATAAGTATCAGTACAGACAAATAAAATATATTTAAAAAATCACGTTTCTTCTTATTCTGTACACAATGTATAACTTTAAGAGAGCGATATATATTATATATATATATCATTTATTTGCTGCAATAACGGCACAATTCAAAAAACAGTTTTCCAAAAAATGAGTGATAATGTTTTAAATATTGAAATTTTGTAATATAATTTTTGTGAAATCTTTATAAAACGAGAATGCGTCAATTAAATAAAAGATATGGAAAATATTGCAGAAAATCTGTCGCGAATATGTGCTTAATATACATGGTGCATTTGGAGGGTTAATTCGGTAGACAATTGCGCACACGCGGAACGCGCGTAATCGCGATCCCGGGAACCGCGCTCGCGTATCGGTGCGTTCTAATTTGTCCAGCTGCCGGGATTGCGCGGCCATAATCACGTATGAATTCGTGCAGTCGTGTGCATCGCGTGAGCAGCTGCGTTTCGTATCGCGCACGTAGCGAATTCCGGCTCGTGATCGCGCTCGCAGAATAGGATTTTCACGAGGTGGACGAATTCTCTGGCTGTGAAAACGCTCGTGTCTGGTCATTTACGTCACACGTCAAAGTATCTCGCGAGCTCGCGATTACGCAATTTTCAGAAACAATTCTGTTTGTTAAGAATGGATAAAGATAAAGTAAATTGATATACATTCGAATGTTTCTCTCGATAAGTTTAATTACATGCAAACTATCGGATTTAATTGCAAATATATAATTATATGCAAACTATCAGATTTAATTGCAAATTAGACGCGTAACGTACTTTAGCAACGTGACAGTACTTCGTAAATATTGGTTAATTAATTATTAGAATAATAGATGTTAACAATTATATAATTTAACTATTATATATATAAAGTTATTTTATATATATGTATATACATAGTACATAAAGTTAAATTTACAAATTTAGAACAAACACAGATATGCACATATTGAAGAACACATATCGTTATTTTATACTGCAAATGTTATTACTCTCGAGCATTTTTTACCATATTTTCTGTTATAATTAATTCATCTCGATAATCTTTGCTTTTTCGAGAGACTCGAAATAAATGACAAGAGGATACGTGTATACATTTACATTCAGAAAAAACTGTTTAAATGAACTCGTTGTCGACGCGGCAAAGGATAAGAGCTAGCAGAACATTGACATTGTGACAGGAAATGACATTTACACTACATGAAGCCTTGGTAACTCGATTTTTCGGTGCAATGTGGTTTTCATCCGGGTTTTCCAAATGGAAAAGTCCGATAATGGTGCAACTATTTAAAGTGCACCGAGCGGACCTATTCTCAATATTGCACAATGCAATTTCCAACTGTGTATATTCAACTCTCGTTGTTGCATCTACGTTATCGTCTTTTTCCTCAAAAAAATATTTAGTAAAATATCAAAATACAAGATTCAGACAATCAACTATTTACTTACACATATCATATTAGCTTCTTTGTGAACTATAACTTACTTCATACACAGTTCTAGAAAGATACATAAATTGCGGTAATAGTTTCGTTAAATATAACGGCATTAATGAAGATAAATTACACTGTGTGATATAAAACTAATTATAAATGATATTTACACGTAAATGTATTTACTTATCGCGATTCGAGAAATATGATTTCATATTGTTTAAATAAATGTATTATTTAGTATTATTTACTTGCGAAGTTGCTTTAAATTATACGTTTGAAAATGTTATAAGGAATCCATTTTTTATTATTCTTTTTTAAAATTTTACTAATAAATATTTTTTTTAATTTTGAATTTAAATTTTATTGATTTTATAAAATTACTTTTAAATTTTTATTTTATTTACTCATCGCATAAACTTTAAAAAAAAAATAATATAAGCAAAAATGACAAAAAATTATTTAAAGCAGAAAAATCAGTCAACATTACATTTGAAGAAAAATTATAATAATGGTAAATATAATACAAGTCGGAAAACATAATTTAATTTTTTTCCCAAATGTAACAGTCATAAAAGAGCAAATAATAAAACAAGTTGACAAATCGGATATTTCCAAAAGCGAAAATGCAAGTTTGATAAAAACGAAACAATTCATAATAATACGTAATAATATATAAGTTATGATTTTTGAGTTTTCTCATTTGCCATCATCCGTACTTTAAGTCCACCTTCTCGATCGAGTTAAACTCAACCTCTGTTTTGTATTCGTCTAAAGTTGGCTCAAGAAATTCTATCCGAGTCGTATTACCTCGTCACGAGTGGCTTTACCGGCGCTTCTTATAAATTGAATTTCGGGAAACTTTAATGCACCGGAACACATGCGTGGATACTTTCGAAAATAACAATATTGAAAGTAACAAGCATGCGCATTTTAATTCTTTGATACATTTACAATTGTATTTATGTTTGTAGAACACTGACATTTAGTTTTAGTGTGTTAATAAGAGAAAGAAATATGTAGGTTTTGATTTAAGAGTTGAACAATTTTTAAGTTTACACTCGGCAAAAAGTTGCGTAACAAGGTAGGTAGCATTAACATAATGCGATCCGCTTATTTGGAAAGTGGTGTAAGTTCAGTTTCGAAACATTATGCATCTCAATGAGAAACGGGATATAAACTCGTGCGACGTATCGATTTCAACAAGTTCCTGGAAATTGGACTTACACCACTTTCATGACACCTACTCATATCATTCACGAAGATTCATATCAAACTGTAGTAAGAGTTTATATAGCACTGTCGAAGCTATGACAACATTTTGAAGCAGTATTATCTCATATGAGAACGGAATGGTAATACAAATCTGTTGTAAAAGTTATGATATTACTCTCTTTCAGTAGTACGAAACATTTGACATTGTAGCCTTGACTTTTCGATTACAAATTACAGTTATAAGTGTATTTTAAGATACATAGAGCTGAGGAATACGCAAACGATCGTCCCGTAATATTTAATTAATGCCGTATAGGCGACAGGTCATCGATCGGTTGTAGACTTCTGTCTGTAGTCGCAACCTCGACAAAGATATCAAACATTATATTCGATTTTACATGATTCTACAGGAACAACCTTGGTAACAAGCTATGTCATTTTGTCGTCATTTTGTCGTCATTTTGACGTTAAAATGACGTCAGCTTGCTACCAGAGAAGCTTGTAATAATTCTCTTACTTATTTTAAAATAAGTAAAACGATACAGCAAGTGCAAACAAAAATGCTTTCCATTAATTTAATCGTAAAATAATAATAATAACTATTATTAATTATATAATAAAAATTGATATTACCATGTAATACTTGCTATTTATGTAATGATAGTAGTAATAACAATAAAATTTTAAAAATATTATCACAATAAGTATCACAGATTACAACTATACAGAGTACATTTGCTTTTAAATGGACACTCGTTTTCACCTGTCTAAATTAAAATATTTTATTTTAGAATATTCAAGCTTAAAGATAAAATTCTTATTTCCATATTCAATCTAATTATTTTCAAATTTGAACATTCCACAAATTTAGAAATCTCAAATATACGTCATTTATACCTATTATTAAAAAAGCCATACTGATAAATTTTCTGACAATGAGAATAATAAGTGATGATTCGACTATTCTAGAATTCTTGAATATTTATTAGTTTGCCAATTTTAGAATTTGAAGGAATGTTGACTTTATAGAACACTTGTAATTTAGAGATGCAAACTTTATAGTCCAAACACCTCGCAAATCTTAAAAAGTTAAAAGTTTAGCATTATAAGGAGTTCTTATTCAGAAATTCTAATATTTGTGGAAATGAATAAAATTTGAAATCTGATTAACGTCAGAGCACTGTAAATTTAAAAAAGCTTTTCGACAGCATGGAAAGACAATTTCTTACAGCGATCTTACCGTTTAGCAGCTTAACAATGTGGATATTGAAGAATTTTCACAGTCTGTGTTATTTGAGAATCTGTGGATACAGGAACTTTGAAATTTTTAGTCTTGCAGTTGGCACAAATAAAACAACCAACTCTGGTTGGATGATCGCCAAAGATGAGACGAAACCGCGCGATGAAACTGTCGAAAACGTTCGGGGCTATCAAACTTTCATACTTTGAAAATCCACTAATACATCCCTATATAACATACAGAAACTTGAAGTAGCAGTACACGCACGTATGCATTCGCATGTATACACACGTTCGTCGAGTAATCTCGACCCCAATATCCTACTGACGTTTTGCGACGGTGACTGCATCTCCTTACTATTTCATACTTTGCCACTCCTGGGAGAAACCGACTCGCTTTCCACTTCTCGGAAAACCTATTTCTTGGGATATCCGGACGGGGTCGAAATAAAAGGGATCGCTGAAATAAAAAGAGTAGGTAAAATAAAAGAAGGGCAGTGGTGCGAGATTGCCGAGATTTGGTGTCCCCAACATGCGCTCGCGGTAGCGTCTCGAGTTCGCTCCTCCCATCCCTCGTTCGTCCTTAGTTTCTTCTCAAAAGTCCAACCTGCCTCCTAAAGTATCAAGAAAAAGTTTCAGTGTGAGACTCGAATGTATGATTTTATTTCAATTCGAGGAATGATTACATATGTCGTATACGTAGCATATTCATCACAGGATGCCTCTGGGAAAACGCGATCTTCTTTAAGCATGCCCTCGGAAATTAAATTATTAAATCTTCGATGTGCGCCACCGCGAAATCAGCCGGAACCCCATGTCCCTTAAATCTCGGTATCTTCCTTCGGGAATTGCAACCGCGCTTATGTATAGGGTGATACAAACAAATCTCATATAAAAATAAATATTGAGATTGAATTTTTAATTAAAAACACGTATAAATCGTATTCTTTTAAATCAATTTAAAGTCACAAGATCAATAAATTGGGAAATTAAATTTTATTTTAATTAAAGCCAATATAGATTGAGAATTACAGATTAATCAAACCCGGCATAAAGAGTCCAAAAAGAAATTCTTCTCTAAATCCTCGACTTACGAAATAAATTTCTATTCCACGTTCCATTTTTGTTTTAAAAGTACTCCTGAAAAGGTTTCGTTCATATGTCACCAATTGTGAGCTGTTTCCAGATTCAAAAGATAATTTTTTTTTCTATATATAGGTTTTTATGTGTTTGCAACGAAATCGAAATAACTTTCAGATAGTATTCTAATAGAGCTTGTAAAAAGTTAAAAAATATTTTTTTGTGAAGAGTCCTTTGTTGACAGTTGGAAAGGAATTCTTTTGAATTCATTTGGAACAGAAGTCTAATTCATAAAAAATTTAAAAAGGTGAATATTTTTCGAGTTCAAATGGATCAGGATGTATTACAGAAGTATGCAATTATACGTTAAAAGGACTATCAACATTTTAATTGTCAATATGCACAGAGAACTGATTTTCAAAGTGTCACTCCACATTCCTTCTCTACTAAACTTAAATTACAAATAATAATGTAACTCGAAGTAAAAATAATATTTATATTCGTTTATAAATTAATAAGGTATTGTTATTTATATCTACATCAAAGGGATTGGATTGTTTTATTCGAGGTACCCGATATGTACAGAGAACTGGTTTCCAAAGTCTCCATGTTCCTTTTCTACCTTCTTCACTTTCTGCCCCGTGCTTGCAAGAAAAGTGGCGGAAACGCTTGGTTTGGGGACCATGTCGAAACCTAATACGCGTGTGTGCGTGCATGTCGACAGCACACGTATTACAGTTATGTCTCGAGGAGCGTTCAACATCCATACTTCAGTGACGTTGTGCAATATTATAACGATTGCATTTCGCTTCGATTTCATATACAATATATTCCATTCCGTCGGAAAACGCTTCGAATATAACAAAGCGATGCAAAGTTCAACGATGCACAAAAATAAAAAAAATCGCTGGATATTAATGGTACATTAAGAAAATTAATTACTTTTTCTTACTTGTCTAGAACTTAAAAGTGAAAAGGTTCAACGAGTTAAACTCCAAGAACGAAAACTCATTATTAAAAAGAAAGATAATATTTCTTTACGTTATAAATTATAATAGAGATAATTGCACAGTTTTTTATTTTCTAAGTATCTTACTTCTTGAATTAATTGAATCAATGAGAATACTGTTATTTACATATATTTATCAATTGATGATACGGATGATAATAATAATCTTTTATTGATTTTGCCAGAATTGATATCTGTGTGTGATTTCTTTAAAATCTTATATTTAATGATATAATCTGTGACAAAATTTTACTTCTCAATCATTTTAGAAAACATACTTCATATTTAATAAATATTATTTTAATCTGTATCTACTTTAATTAAAACGTTTTAATTTTATTAAGGTAAAAATAGAAAGTACTAGTAGAACTTCTAACACAAAAAGACTGATTCAAAATTCTTCGAAATAGTAAAATCTTATCATTATATACAGTAGATGATTCTTTTATGACATCGTGAAAATGTCATATCTTTTTTTTAGCTATCAGACACTGTCACCGATTGCCATCTCTTTCAAGTGATGTATTGCTAAAGTGACCTAATTTTTTCTCACCGACCGTTTACATGCCAAACTACTGTCGACAGTTATCTAGATCTCTCTGTCAGAGATACTAGACTTCTGCGCGATTTCACGCATCGCGTGCAATTTAACACATTTATACGGATCAAAATACTCCCAAAAGTGTGGAGGTACAGCGAATGCGACGATTAGGGGAGAGTATAACACACAAAAGGAACACATATGCGATACGGGTGAGATTTTACCGCGGAGAATTTCCGGACAAATAGGAGCCGGGTAAATTCGAACCATGGAACATTTGAGTTTGCAAATACTGCGATGGAGTCCAACCAACTGAAAGGCGTATAGGATGGAAGTGAATACCGTAATACTAAGGTTTGTATAAGGAATATTTCAACGATATATGTATACTAAGACATACACCAGCGTAATCTTTGATAGTATTTCGAATATTATATAGATATAAATACATCCAAACTCTGGCGATTGTTATAGTCAAGTATTTCACAAATGAAAGAATGATAATTAAAGCATATTTTAATTTTTCAAATTAAATTAGTTCAATTCGGCTTAATTAGAAATAACAATTTTAGGAAAAAGTTGTTCACGACGTATGTAATAATTTACTGTTTTGTTCTTGTGAAGATTTCAACAAACATACAAAGAGTTCTTCCATTTTCGTTTTCCTATAATACTTTCGACACTTTATAACTAAAAGGATTAATTTTTAATTGAAATGTTTTATAAATATCTAAATTCTACATAAAGTATGCTCGCAAAAGGAATACAACTTTTGTAATTAATTTGTAAAGCATCGTTACTTATTATCATTTTTTATAATATACTATATCTAGAAACATAAAAATTGATTTTTTCCATTTTATTTATAATATTTTCTAGTATACAATAAACAATAAGTTTTCTAGTATTTTCTAGTATATTTTCTAGTATATTCATATAATTTATAATTCTGTATGGCGGAAGTATTGAAAAAAGGGTTAATGCAAATCTATTAATTTCCCCCATTTCATTGCAAACGTCGTTCGATGCGATGTCAGTATCGTTATGTAGGTATTCGAGGTGTATTACTGATGCGAGAGGAGACTGTATCTTGTCAATATTGGTCTCAAGTGACAAAGGACTAATCAGGACTAGGCTCAGTGGTGGACATATTGCTTATTGCTGCCATTGCCTGCTCATACAATCTCACATATGATCCACGTAACATTCCAATATTCGGCAAACGGTACAGATATCGTTATTATATGTAGGCTGCGAAACCAATCGTGTTCGACTAGCTCGTCGATTGTTTTAATTTACAACATCAGTTTTATATAAAAGTTGAATAAAACAATATTTGTGATATTACACAGTAATTTTTATACACACACAGACGCGCTCAGATTTAAAATTGCTTCGTAAATTTTCACATTTGTTATCTCATGGTAATCGGAGAGAGGCTATTGAAATGTAGTTGCTTTTATTAGTATTAGTAAAATAACACTGTTAAATAATTCATCGTGTAAAAATTATCAGGTATCGCTATTGTCGGTACCGTTAAAATTTTATCTCCGTAATTTCTCTTCCCTTTTGACGATCGCTATTTTTTCATTTTATTATTTTTTCGGTGCGACAGTAGTCCTCGGCGAGGGAATAACAACTGGTGATTTGCATTGCGGATACGCTCAACAACAATGCACGAGCACTCTTCGCCTGATGAAAACGGTTGTATTCTCGAAGCGACCGGAAGTGGTTCTCGCAATTTTCCCAGTAATGGTGCATTCCCAGCTCTTAATCGTTGTATTTTAATTATGACTCGGTAACATTTCCCTCGCCGCGGTAGCAATTAAAAGCAAGGAAGATATTAATCAGCTTGATCAATCCAAGCAATTATTGTTACCGCTCGAAGTTTATAGGTAAATATTCGGCGCTGTTAATTCAAACTATGCGACGCGCTAATTAGCAATAATTGTTGAATTTAAAATAATATTAAAAGTGTTACCCAATAATAAAAATTCACATAACGGTTCATCCGTTCTTTTGTTTCTGTGGCCTCAGTGCACAAAATTTAACAAAACGTAATGTTAATTGTCGGATCAGCACTTTGCTATACCGTTTACGGCTCTTTCTATCAACTATTTTGCTTTCTCTATTTCTGTAGGTGGAAAATCGGTAACGTTTTGCGCGCGCACGTTTCGACAGTGCACAAAAGCTCAGGAGATATTTGTTTCTCGACCGAGAGAACGGACGACACGAATGTTGTCAGCGGGAATTGCTTGCTGCCGGATTAAACGTTCGCGTTTCCATGGGCGATCGATCAAAAGATCGACTGTCGAACGCACACCGTTGCGCGTTGTTCGGATCCGATGGGGCCGAACGCAATGTCAGCTCAATCTCCTGCGCGTCCTTCATCACTGCCTCACTTTATCTGCACCGCGTGCATCCTGTCGCGTATGGGCCCCTCACGTTTGAGATCCTTTCCATGTAGCGTCCACGAGCGCTACGCGATTCGTACATTACGATATTGCGAATCCCTGATGCATTGTTAAGTTTTCGACTCGCTGTAATTCTTCGTTGCGTAGAATTAAAACGCGGAATGGTTTGGTGCGCGCGTTTTTCTTTAAAGACATCTACTGTCGCGTCCTTAATTCGAGCTTTTTTAATCACGAAAAATACGAACGACTGAAAAATAGAAAAACTTGTTTTTTTTTTTTTCCAGGAAATAAAGTATTCTTTTAGAAAGTTTTCCAAAGGAAAACTTCATTTCCCAAATGCGCCGCTACGATATAATCGGCCAGATAAATTTTCATTCGAACGTGATTAACGCGATCTTATTTCGCGGAATCACTACTTTTTCGACGATGAAACCGGGATAAATTAAAAATTACGAAAATCTGCCCACCTCCTGCAATCGAGAAAAGTGCGAAAAGGGTGAAAATCTGCGAAAAGGGAGAGAGAGAAAATAATTCCGTCTCCGCGGTAATCCGTAATTTAATTAACTCGGAACAATAGAAGGGGCTGCGCGAGACACCCGGATAGATTATCACTGCCCGGTGCAGTTGGATAACAGTATACATCACCGTATAAGCCCATCTACTTGGAGAACGCGGCGTACAGATCGTTGAGAAAGGGCAGAGGAGAAGGACGGGACAATAAATCTCGTCGTTCTATTTCCTCGGTGTTCGAGAAATCGATCGAACCAATGTCAAGTGCTGTCGCTCGTTATGACTAAATCCAACTCGTCTCATCAAGTACTTCCAGTTACTTCGACTGCAATCGCGAATACAATTGGAGGACAATATTGTATTCTGTGCAATTATGCAAATGATGTGCGTGCGAGTCTCTTTGCAAGAAATGTATTTTTGATAATTTAACATTAAAAAATGGAAAAAATATCAATAACGGAAAATAAGTGTTTTGTATATAAAAAATTCTGGACTTCATATAATTTATGTATTTATCTCATAAAAATTAATTTGAAGTTAAATTTTAAACTTGTAATATATATATCTATAATAAAATGTTTAAATCTAAATATATTTTACTACAAACTTTTTAAAATTTTTGTACAATAGATGGTTTTGTAGTAAATATGTTAGTTCCGAATACTGCTAATGAAAAAATGGTGCTGAAATTCTTAAAAATCTTCTTCTTATAAATTATAATAATTTACGTTCGCTTGTGCATTAAAGCAATATTTTTATTCTCGATCGTGGCTTTCGAGATGTTAAAAATCAATTGGAAGAAAAAGGATTTATTGTCTTAATGTTGACTTTGAAAGACAATTATAATCCAACGACATTGAATTCAATGAATCGCATTTTGTTATTAAAATTCTATGACAAGTGTTGAAGCGATTTATAAGATGATAAAATGCAAATATCAAATGCCTAATATATTATAGCTTAATAATAAAAAATTGCTTAACATAAGATATTTTCGAATTGCATCACTTCTTTTAAATAATTACACGGCAAAAAGTTATCATTAGAACAAGAACTTTCAGAGGAGGTAATAATTTCAAGATTAGAATATATTCTCTGTATATAGAATCGTTTATATGAATGTCAACTAATTGTGAGTAAAAAAAGCGTCAAAGTTATATAGATTTGTTGGAATAATACATTTATATTTAGTATTTAAATAAATTTATCTCAGACACACATACATATATGTATACGATTGTGCGCCGATTACTTTCGGACATGGATCACAATCAAATTAAAATAATAATAATCCCCCCTAAATTAAAATAGATCGTCGATTTGATGCTATTAGCATCTTAAAACTTGTAAAAAACTTATAAGTATAAAAATAAATGAATACATTGACTGTAGAGATTGAGGAAAAAGGTTGAAAAATAAACTTCTATTTCAAAACATTTTATTCTCAATGCATTGTCAGACCTTTCTAAGACATTATTTATTGATGTTAAATTGTTACTATAATTTACTGTATTTTATCAATTTAACGAATCCACTTTATATTTGGTTGAAATACTTAATAACGAAGGATTATTAAACATGTAGTATATGTATATAAAGAGATCAATAAAACTTTAAGTTCAGTTACACGTCACATCAGTAGAAAGATTTATACACATTTTATTGAACATATTTTTATTGGTATTAAAGTCGATAATATTAAAAGGTATTTTTGTGAATGTACAAATGGTCAGAGAACGATTGATTTTTGTGTCCATATAATTACTGTTATTTATTACATTATACAAGACACCAAGATATTTAAAAATTCCGCGGAATACACTTTAAGTGCACTTTGCGAAGAAGATAAAATTATTACTACAATTAAAGATAGTGATGAAGATTAAAATATACGTATGCATAAATTTGTTTATATAATAGTAGTTTTTATATAATAGTAGTTTGTGTAAATATATTAATAATAAAAAATAGTAAAAACTAATAATAAGAAAAAATTATCAACAGGTAGATCGATATAATTATTAATAAAAGATATAATCTTACAATATATAAAAAAAATTTAGATAGGTGCATTCAGAGATATAATTCTTTAACTAAATTTCGGCAATTATGCGAGATAACGAGTATATGATGTCAATACTCTTTGCCTGAATTAGTTTTTAATTATTTTGGAATTGCTATTTTACTTTTTGGAAAGTTTCGAATTTTTTTCAGCCAAGGACACTTTTAACCCTTAGTCGGCTACAGTCTATCGTATGGAGGGCACTATTTCGCTAATATTTCTGCAGCTTACGGATTCGGTGTATATTACAGAGGCACAGGGCGGAAAAATATCGGTTCACCGATCGGGTCTCGGCGTCCAGTGCAAACATTGCGGTCGGAGCAAACAGGTGGCCCAATATCGGGCGTGTTTGCTGGCGGATTAGCGATTCTATTGGATACTTTATTCCAGAGCAGCGACGCCGATACCAACGCCCATGCCGTCGTCGAGAAACCCGCCGGGAGAAAATAGCGGATGGGGCGGCACGGCGGGATTTATAGCGCTTGCGAAACGGCTGACGGCTAACGTTTAACGGCGAGTGCATCTCTCACACGAGCAGCATCGTTCGAATTGCGCGGCGTGCCCTACGGGGGAACGTTCGATTTTTCGATCGACGGGACACGGCTGCATTTTTCACGACTGCAAAGGGTTCGTGTTGGTCTTCGTGAACGAAAAGCAAACATTTGGCATGTCGATTTTTACCGCGTTTACGTCCGGTTGCTTTTATATCAATTCTCAATTACTATCTAAATAAAGAATATAACATTTTTCGACACATACTTCATTATTTCATGTTTTAAGAATTCGATTTCAGTGAGTTTTAATATACACTTTTATTTTTTCCAATTTTTATAATAACTTTTCTCATTTTATTTTCCTATATTTGTGACACAATTTCATTCTTTGATATAACATTCTATACAATATGTAATTTATTCTTTAATATAATTTATTAATTGGCTAAGGAAGACTAATTGTTAAACCGAAACATTAAGTTCTTACATTGGTTATTTTTGAAAAACTTTCAATCAATTCTTTTTTTGCTCTTGATTTAGTTTTAATTTCTCGGCCTAATTATTGGCTCGTTTATGATGTCTCATTATATTGACTTATTATATTGATTAGTTATTTCGAGCTTGAACATTGATACTACTATTAAATGATCTTAATAAGCATTTTTTTTAATCTGTAAGTTTTTCTACAAAATTAATGGCATAACTGTCCAGAAAATCAACATAAAAACTTATTTGTTTTTACAAGTTAATATTATCGTAAGATATCTCGTAATAGCATGCATTTCTTTTTCCGTTCTTCCAAATGTATTATTTATGATGCAGCAATGGGGTGCATCACGATGGGAAATTCTCGGTGCGATTGTTTGATAAGCAGATTTGCAGTTCCGAATGCATGCTATCGAGCATTTATGTGTTTGACCTATGCGCTATACAAAATAGAATATTCCAAACAGAGCTCATGTGTACCTGTGTAGATGAAGCTTACACGTATTATGATGAACTTGCGCGTGCTTCACAGCGATAACGCTTAATCAATGACCCGGTTTTGCAGAAACTTCGAAGTGTTTTGCTAATAAATAATGATGCGGTTGCAAAAGGGAGAAGCTTGGGCAAGCTAGTGAAAAGTAATACGCAAAAACAGGATTTGAAAACTTATCGGAAAACAGCGACTGCACATCCATAGAAAAGGTTTTCGAATCCAATACTATTACTCTTCGATCTGTCATAAAATATAGGCTTGATACAGGGACAATCATATTTATTGTTGAAAGAAGAATATTTTACTCTTAAATAAAAAATTCTTAAACATAGAAATATTTATACATGTTAGTGAATCTTTGTTTAATTCAAAAGAGGAGAATAGAAATTATTGATCTAATTTTAATGTCTTTTTTATTTTTATACTGCACAAGGTTACAATAAAATTAAGAATCAAGAATACTTTTTGTCTCGCTTCTTTTCTGAGAAGGTGATCGATTTAAATATGTGAATGAGATATTGTTTTAATTTTAACTCTAATATAAAATATCTTTTATTGTGTAGAGGATACTTACTTCTTGACATTCTACTTAAATTGAGATTATTCCAACAGATATAAATTGAAAGAGTGAAATAAAATGAATATACCTCTTCTTGCATTTTGCAGAAACGAAACATGAAAATTATATTTCAAAAGAACAGATCTTAATTGCTTATATACATATATAAGCATGCATATAGCGAGGAAAGTATGCGGTACCTACAACCGCAGTTTTAAAAAATATAACTTAAATTCTCAATATATATGTCTATAACATCCTTATTAAAGAATTTGCAACAAAGGGCGCACATAATCTCCTTACAGAGTTTCTGAGAGAAAACAAAACTTTCTGGAGTAGATACATTCATTGTCAGTGTACTTAGGGAATTCTACCACAGTAAATATCCATGTGTGTGTGTGTGTGTGTCTTACATTATGGTGTTTTGAATTCACATATATGGATTTTTTAAATGACTGACGGAGCGATAAAAGAATTTTTGTAAAAATGTACGTGCCGGAATGATTCAAGTATGTTTTTTACTTTACAGCTATACTTTACACGTTTATTAATAATCAAACGTTGATGTACGAATAAACTCCTAAATGTTATCTACTACAATTATGAGTAAAAATGAGTAATCACTTGCCACGCAAACAAACGCAAACAAACACATCATTGTGAATCGATTTAGTGACCGTCTTTGTGTATTTCGTTCAAATATCGTGTATCTAGATCTTGATGGTCACTTTTCATTGACTTCATTTGTGACGCGTTCAAGAGAAATATAGTGTGACACGTGTTCTACCGCGCGATTCACAGATAAGAACGGAATGATCGCACATCCTATCAGACCAGACAGGATAATTACCCCCCGTGTCGACCTTGACATTCGATCGCTCGAGGGTGCGCGCGAGAGAGACGTCGAAAATAGAAAAGCCGATATGGGATGCACGCGAGTACTCGTGACATAAATAGGTGCTTAAGAACGCAAGAGAACTTGCGTGTGTGAGCGCGTGTTCGCCTGTGCGCGAGCGTATCCGTGTATGCCCACTTCCTTATTGATTCGCGAGTACGACCATGTATACGTGTGTTCTGCGAATGTGTACACACCTGCGCCATCGCGCCGTCGAGATTTACGCGGCCTTGAGATGCATACACCATTCAGTAGGAGGGAAAACGTCTGACGCGGCCCTTGCGTAACTTCATCCCGAAAATACCGACCTACTCCACTTCTCGCGGCGCGAGAGAGTTTACCTTCGGCTAGCTCCCGAAACGTATAGGTGTATAAACATCTCGATAGAATGCGAAAAATTGATGATATAAATACATACATATGATATAGGAATCTATGAGTAAGTGTGCAAGTTTAAATACAAAAATATTCCAATATAAATTGAGGGAATTGGCGGAATAAAGGTACAATTCTACTTAGGCCCTTTTTCCAGAGATTAATGCAAATAAATAAGGAATTGATGTTGGTTACATTAGTTAAATATGAACGTGTTTCGATCGTCCTGGGGTGATGAAAATGATATAATCTATGGAAAAAAAGGGCATAAATGATTTAAAATCATTAATGAGATTTTTACTAGAAACTAAACGAAAATGGTACGACAATAATGTGTTTTCATTACAATACATTTATGTTAAAAAATCTTACGAAAACTCATCAGATGATGATTATTTCAATTTATTTTGTACATGTAAAAGTAAAATGTATTTCATATTCATTTTGTATTTCTTCTAGAAGAATGTGAAAATAAAAAACATTTCTGCAGTTCGTAGTCTTTTTTTTCTGTCGATTCTTATAATATTATGACCAATATTCAGAAAAAGGGATTAAGTGTATTTTTTAAATTGCAAATAATTTTTTAAATATTGATCATAATAGAGAAATATTATAACATATAACTTCTCAAAGACATTATATAAATATACATTTAATACTATTTCCATTTGTGGTATAATAAAAAAGTAACAAGTTATTTTAATTTTTATCAAAATCAAGATTTTGTAATTAGACCTTTATTCCGCCAATCCTCTGAATTGTATCATTTTTTTCCTTATATTGGAGAACGTTGAGTCCTTATAATCAAACCCAGATAGCATTCATGACCGAATTCAAAGCACGAAATGTAAAGACGTCTTAACCCTTTGAGGACTTTTTTAAGTGGTAATTATACGTACTATAGGAACACAACGGGAGGAGAGTCTCTACTACCAAAAAACACATATAGGTTTGCGTTGAATCTCACTTCGCATGAAAAGTTACAAAGCCACATGTGTGTGCAACGAGGTTTCATATAAGTTACCACTATCGGCCACGTGAAGCGAGATTCAACTCCAGTAAAAAAACTTTTCAAATTATCAAATTATCCATAAGTTAAGTTTCATAAAAATCGAATGAGAATGAAATGTTTTTATAACATTTTATTCGTTTTATAACATAAAACGAAGTGATCTCAAACAGGATCGTCCGTCCAAAAGAGTTAATGTTTAATATGCTTTATGTAAGGAACGCAATTAAAATGTCTTTTGTCTCGATTTTGAAGTCTCAAAATAAAAAATCTTGAAGTATAGTACAAATGACTAATTATATAAAGAAGAAGATTAAGTATAATTGCGGAAAAAACTGCATGACTGTATTAATATTGTGCAGGTAAACTAAATGGTGACGGAAGTATCTTCTCAAAGAAAGTATTTTTATAAATATCCCATTATTCCCGTATTTAATGTATATTTACAGTACAATTCATAATTTATAAAATTTATTTTGCAATTTTTTCAAATGAAATTCTAAAATGAATATGCAGTATTTGAATTCTGAAATTATTCATGTGTGTAAAGCAAACATTATTATTTGTAACAAAGCAAGCATTATTATTTGTAACAAGCATTATTATTTGTAACAAAAGTGAAAGTTTTTATATATATCATAAGATATTTAACGATAGCAGATCTCTTATTAATTATAGAGAAATTACTAATATTTTTTTAAGTAAGAAAAACAATTACGATAGATTTACATTATTAAAGTATTAAAATATACATATTGTGAGAGATACATACTTTATATATGTATAAAGTATGAGACTCTATATACTATATCACATTCTGAATTTAGCAGTATAAGATTTAAATTTCTCCCAGCGTTCTAACCTCGTTCCTTACATCTCAGTTTAGAGTTCAACCCGAAGACGAAGATGCCCGGCGCGGTGCTAAACATTCATCTCGCGCGAGGTCGACACGATTGATGCTCGCCATAATGCAAACCGAATTGCCAGAGCCCTCATTCTACGGGAATGCCATTGTGCAGCAGCCATTTTTCACTATTTTCACGAGCGGCGGAGGTCTCGTCGACGGTCGATTCTGGAATCGGTAAGCGGCTCAGGGGGGTGTAAATTCCACGGGGGTTGTGACTTTCCGAGAATGCAGAGGGAGGAAAGCCGCAAACATATTCACAAAATTGAGAATTATATGCATATGGTTTTGCGGTTAAGCAGTTGTGTGAAACTTCGTGAGATTAGTATTTATTCGCGGTTTATTTTATCGCTGTTTGCATTATGCACATATAAGTATCTATGGAGCACAGGATGGATTCGACAACGAATTCGCAATCGCTTATATCTTACACTATTTAAACTATTCAATAAATCTAAATTTAATTGTTATCTTTGTATGCCTGTTACCTTTCAAAATTAATGGCGATAATAATTGAATTTATTCAACTAATTTGAATAATTAAATTAAATATTGTGTATACAAGCGTAACAATCAATTTAACATTTAACTTAAATTAACATTTATTATTAATTAATAACTAACTTCTCATAAAGTTAAATATAATAATTACCGTAGCATATCTACGTGATACATTTAACTATTTTTTTCAATTTTTGCATATCAATTCAAATAAAATTCATATGCGTTTTAGACTTCATTCTTTTTTATTTTACATCTTTTGTTTCTATACTCTCCTTTAATATTACTCACTATACTATTATCTAAAAAAGCACACGTGATGAGATGTGTGTATATGTATGTGTTCGTGTGAATAAATGTGTATGCCCGCAATGTAATAAGCTTAAATCCGTAGGTTTAACCAATATTAAATAACTTTGCGGTTAGTTATTCTCTGTAGGATCGTATAAGAAACCGAAAAATAAAATTAGTTATATACACACAAGATAAAAATCAGTATCACCCCTTATTTAATGCTTTCTTTAGCACAATTTTTTAATATATTAAATAAAATTTTTAATAGTTTAAGTATTATTAAGGATTTTATTCATATAATATTAAATATTAGTGCATAAGTAAAGCACAGGTACAAGTCTAAATATAAACTTTACAAGATGTCCAGATTGGTCCATTTGTAGATATTATTCAGAAATTATTGTGATCGCGATGTTTTAATATTCAAATTTTACTTTCTCTGTATGTGTGTGTGCGTGTGTGTAATTGATTTCCAAAAAAAAACAACTTGTATAAATATATATCATATTACATTGTGACTTATAGAAGTTAGGACCATTTCATTAAATGGTCATATAGAAAATTAGGACACCAATAAAAGACACTGGTGGAGATAGGCTGACAACATGTAATATATATGTAATATATAGGTAATAAATATTTACATTTAAAAAAATTTATAAAGCTTTAACAATTGGTGTTAGTACACGTACAAATACTTTAACATATATAAAAAAAAAACACAATTGCTGTTTTATAATGTCATAACTTTTTACATTCGATAAAATTTATATCAGTATCCGAACTTCCATAAGCGGCAGTGAATATGTGTGTGTATCGTTCATTTACTACGACAACGATAGAACTATACAAGTAAAAAACAAATTAATTTTCCAGAAAATAAATTTCAATGTTTTGAATTATTAAAATTTTGTAATAATTTTCAAAGTGTGATTTTGTTGTAATAATCAATTGTAGAGGAATAAAAGTATGTTGTTTTCGTTCTTATTCTATATTTTCTGTCGTTCTTTTTCTGTAAGCAACTAAAAAAATGGCAATTTTTTATTGACATATATCGTTATTGTAGCAAATGATCGATATATATACGTATATATTGTACATATAACAAGATTATTTTCTTTCATTATCCTGGTGAAAATTTTTTTCAGAATTTTTCATATAATTTTTCAGAATTTCTATATAATTTTATAACTTTCTCACATTTTTGATACAAATTGGAACACTTCTCAGAAAATCCACATCTTTTTTCAGAATTTTTCATATATAATATGTTAATTATGAAATATCGTAAGATTTCTAAAATTGTTTGTATATAATTTCTGATGAAATGTTATAAAATCTAAAAAAAATATATAAATATTTTTTAAAAATTATGGGAAGGATGAGAAATTTCAGAATATTTCAGAATTCACTTGTATGAAAAATTCTGAGAGAAAATGTAAACTTTCTGTATATATTTCTGAGTATTTCTGAAAAATGTTCCAATTCGTATAAAAATTCTGAGAAAAATTTTCACCAGGGTAATCTCCTAACTAAATTCAGTCATCTAATTTTATAGATAGAAAATGGTTATTTAAAATTGTGGAAATGTAAACCATGCTTATTAAAAGTGTTGTTCTGAAAAAGAAAATATCTTAATCAAACTGATTAAGATATACATTGATTCTTGTCTTTTTCTCTCTCCGATATATCTTACATTTTCGCAATTCACTGGCTTGCATATAGATACATGGGGCGTTCACTATCATGTGTGTGTGTGTGTGTGTGTGTGTGTGTGTGTGTCTGGATATATTTTTAAAAAAAGAAGCAAGAGTCACGTCACTCTCAAGCTTTAAAGAGCCAGGTAGCTCGTAAAGTCATGTCCCTTGAATTTTTTGTAGTCGCACTTCTGAGTTGTCGTATTGAAGTTATGACATCATGTAGAAAGCATTGGAAGAAAGTAGGGGATTAGCCGACGGGTGAACAACACCAGTACAGTAGCGTGAGTGCAACGTACGCCGCTGGTTATTACCGTGTGAACGCCATCAAGCGCGAAGTCATGACAGGACGATATTGCGCATAAAGCAAATTATACGGCCTCCAGGCAAAATTATCGCGGCATGCAGTTTACACAGTGGTTAAGCGTGTTCTTACGCGTGTTATATCGCTGCTGTTTTCAAGCGTGTACTAGACAAACATTCTAGTAATGAAAGTATGCTTTATTAATACAACAACTACGAGCAATTTCTTAGACCAGCTGGTTGCGTGATAAAAAGAATTCTTGCCAAATTTTAAATATATAAACTATTATATCTTAAAAATAAAAATTTTTTACAGCTATGATAAGAAAAAACTATATATTATTTTCTAAAAAAATCTACATATTTATTTTTCATTTGTACACAAAAAATAAAAAAAACAATGTCATATTTTATAATATCAAAAAAATAGATTCTATATATTGAAATCGATATGCAGAATCTATTTTTAATAATCACTACATACAATACATATATGTGTGTATTAAGAAATTAAAAATAGTTTCATTTTTTGTAATAGTAATTTAAAATATAGCTATAAAATCTTTATTTAATAAATTAATTCTTTTATCTGACGAAATAAGAGTCTAGTTAATTTTTTCGTGTTATATTGTTGTACTGAATTAAAAAATGTTTACATTGTTGCAACATATTAATTATTTTACTAAAATTTTTAATTCTAATAACGTTTTATATCGAGTATTTTGCGATCTTAATTATATACTTCAAAAATAAACAAAACTATTCTTACGATTCAACTGGCTGACGAGAGTGGATTAAGGAAACTCTTACTTATGATTGCAAACGAGAGGCTGGGCCATCACGCGAAGATATGCCTATATCACGAGTTCCAGGCCATTGACACGAACGACGTTAAGTGCAAAGTCACGAAAACCACGCCACATATAAAACGAGTAATATAACTCTATACATAATCCAATGCATAATTCGTGCTTCAAGCCGTTGAAAATGATTTAACACACTTACGTCTCTTTTTAGCAAAAGCTAGAAACATTACTATTTTATACGTAATTTTTAATAATCAATTTGAAATATTTTTGTAATCGACAGATTAAACACATTTAAAGTAAAATAAAATCTCTGAAAAAAATCTCTTTAAAAAAAGAAAAAATATACGCTTTAAAAAAAGGAAATATATAAGTATTTTCCATTATTCCTTTTTTTCTGTAATTTCAATAAATTTTAAAACAGAAAGTATATAATTTTTAGTCGATTATAATTTACTCTAGATTGACTATTAAAATGCATATTTAGACGAATAAAACATCACATATACCTTTTGTAGCTAAACTTTTGTATATGCAGTATCTAATTTGTATATTCTATATTTATTTTATACAGTCTGCATTAATTTATATATTTTATAGTTATTTATGTTCTATAGATTACAGAAAACGGTTTACACGAAAAAAGACTTAACGGAATATAATAGCAAAATTAGGTAGAAGAGTTAATAACCAATTATCGGGCGCATCTGCTTCCAAGATTGATACGTTACAAGCAACGTGATTAATTGTAACCGAGCAGCTTCGCATTTGGTAAGTTCATTTCTGCGTTATGCCATTCTGCCATTCCACCGCCATTCGGTGTTCGGCGTGCCGTGCCGCCGCGCCGTAAGGGTGAAGGCGCGGAGGTGAAAGAGGGTGAGCGACATTATACGACGACGATATCTAGCAGCCGTTGGGGGCCGCAGGAGGGCGATTGTCGTCGGCCTCTATTGGCGGGCCCTTAGCCCTAAGCGTGTGTGTGCGCATTACCGGTCGCCCCGAGTTATCTACGTCGGCCACCTACGCTACCGCACAAGCGACCCGTCGTCGAGCAGCTGCACTGCAGGATCCCGATAGTGCACGTATCCGCGGCCTATGTGCAACGTTGAATCCAGCCGTTTATGCGCTCCCTCGCGCTCCATTTCGGTTCTCCCTTCTCATCCGCAGTGAATGACGATTTTCGACAATGGATTTTCGAGTACGATATTACAGCGCAGCATCGATAGAATTATAATAATCTGTTACTGCTGCTTGTTACCTACATTACAACTCGTAATTACTTATGTAGTTACATCATAGTGAGCTCAGCGAAGATGTATAATTTTTTTCTGGCGATGATTTCTTTTTTTGAACGAGATTATATAATGACACCAACAGAGAAAATGACACTATTTTACGTTCAAATAATTAAAAATTAAGTTAAATCTGAAAACATAGATTTGAAAATAACTTTGTTAGTGGATCACATCAAAATAATTATGTACGTAGGACACTCAAACTGGTTGCTAGAATGTCAAACTTTTTTCTAGTTTTATCGTGTTTGAGTGTCCCACATAATTATTTTCATGATTCAGCAAAATTGTTATTAGATTTGTGTAACAAGTGAATTTTTTATTCAGCAAAATTATACTCCTGTGGATCAATACACAAATAGCACAAAACAATTTCATGGAATAAGTAGATTATATATTGAAATATGAATATAGATATTCACTGGAATCTTGTATAATAGTGAACATCGAAATATCGTACAAAATCCCTTCCATACGCGCCAGACGCACATAAATAGCGTAAGTAGGGATAGCGGTAGAATATGTGACCCCCAATAGGGTCTTGAATTTCATGATTTAGAAATGGGGACAATCTCGTTCAGAGTTCCGAACTTCACGTTATTATGAGGTTATACTGTATTAGACATAAATATTATATCGTTATATTAATATTACAAAAACAGGATATTAAATAAGCGATATTCTAACGACAGTTTTCGATTATCATAGGTTAAACAGATTCCGTTTCCGCACTGAAACAAAACTGTACGTAAATACAATAAAATATTCATGAAAAAATAATGAAAATTGGTCCAATGAATTCTCATAATGATTTAGATTATAAAACTATTACTAGAATTCATTGCAAAAATGAATATATAGTTGTATAAATGAATCCAGTTATTGTATCAATGAATTAACTACATTAAGTCGGACATTAAGTCGGATATTGATTAACGATCATTCATTGGACCAAAAATGAACAAAATTTTTTTTCAGTGCGACGAGTCATAAATGATTAAGAAGTCAGTAATTTAATCTTTTTTGAAGATTCGGAGGAAACTGGATAGTAGAATACATTTAAAATTTTCGAAAAAATGTGTTGCGTACGATGAACGCAAAACGTTAAATGTCGTGACTATTGTCAGCCGAAAGCGATATTAATTTCATCGTGGACCCTATGCATTTTGGATATGATTGTGTCCGCGTCATGCATGTCCAAGTGCATACGTGAGCGCCGGCGTCGCTGGAGGGTCGTATGGAGGGTGGGTTGAGGGATTGTAGATTTAAGTCATGTCTTATCACAGGGGAGTTATAACCCGCGGGTCGGCATCGAAAATCATCGCGAATCATTTCAAGCTTATTCAAGGATGTCTCTCTCTCTGACTTTCCAAGGTTTTCGTATTACATAATCCTCTGTATAGACTCAAGGGCTTTAAAAACAGTCGACATATGATTTCGTTAAGCCGCAGTGGCGTAAATTTAAGCCAAACATGCATAGCATACTCACAATATTAAATTATGTGTCGTGAATGTTGTATAAAATTCGTCGAAGAAATATAAATTATCTAGAGAAAAATAATTCAGCTATATATCGCAACAAAATCGTTGCTGCTACTTATATTTGATGTTAAAACAAATACATTTATATGATAAGTAATTGTTTAATGTTACAGTCTGTAAAATCTATTTTGTGACAATATAGAAAAATTTTGCTTGAATAAATGTGTTTATATAAAGAATTAAGATTTAGTGTTAAAGCAAATAGTCTATCCGTAATAAATACATTTTACTGCTATTATATAAATAATACAAAACAAAATAGAAAAAATAAAATTAGAGAATGAAAGAAAAGAAATAAAGTGAATTTATTATTGAGGCAAAATTGCATGTCTAACAAAATTATTTCAGTAAAAAAATAAGTTTTCTTAAATCTTCCACTGTTCATGTAATAACTAACAAAATTTGCAACAGTTAAATATTTGTTATTCACAACAAATTTTTTTTCTTGTATTCAAATACAAATATAATGACAGATATTTAGTACAAAATGGAATACACAAACATATCAGATTAAAAAAAAATAGCATGTACCTGTACTCTTCGGGAAAGTTCTCAACTTTTATATTCATGAGATTATAGAATTAACCTCGTGTTACTATGAATATAAAAACTATATTTCAAAAATAATTTTTATAAGTATATAGAAACGGAAGAAGCGAAAAGAACGAGCCCATTCGATAACCAGTTATTTCCAACTTGGATTTTGCTACGCCATTGTGCGGGCCGTCTTGTGCCGTGCTCGTTCCCTTGTTAAGTCTGACTCTCGTGTCTGGCTATACCTGAATACATGCTCACGGCTCGGCGGGCGACTGCATTGCAGTACTCCTTTCCTCCATATGCCGAGCCGGCATGCACCGACCGAGCCGAGAGACTGCATCGAGAGAAAGAGAGGGATTGGAGACGAGGGAATAGGACGACGATTTATCGAGTTTTCAAATTTCAAATTGCCCACCGAATGCCAACAAACTTTCTTATCGGATTATTTTACGAGTGATCAATATTACGATGGGAATTGCAAGTTGGTTTACATCAATGAAATGATAGTTCTTTGCATAAGTCTATTCCCGCTTTTCATGGTCATTTACAGTGCATATATTCTTTAGTTCTTTTCTTTTTTAAGACATTTAAACGAAAACTTACGTAATAGTTTTAATAAAATGCCCCTAAATAAAATTACAAATATTTAAAAAGAAAAGAAATAATAATTGGCAAAAGTAACTTTCATATTTTCAAAGTCCAAGCAGTCTTTAATTAGAATATAACAATCCAATAAAAGATTATTTTCGAAACGTGAGAATTTTATATTATATATAAATAAAATATATAGTCGTGAATATAGCTAACTGAACATGATCATGACGCTTGTATAAGAGAATTTTCTGACGATTTTATCTTCCGCGATCATACGCGCGTAAAATATCCCAAAAGAGAAACAGCAAGTTGGCTTACATGTGAAGACCCTTCAGGCGTAAAATAGGAACTACTGTTCCAAAAACGCGTACGAAGCACTGCAACGGACTGTTGAAATTTTAAATCGCTTTATTCTTCAGCGTATTATCCGAGAAAAAAAGGAGGGGAACAAAGAGAGAGAGAGAGAGAAATTTTTCAATTAAGAAATATTACCATTCTTGAAATGTGCAAATCTAAAAATTAAAAAAAAGTAAAACATAAGAAAAAAATATAAAGAACTTCTTTGTACTCAAGTTATATGTTGTTTTAAGAATTAATGTAGAGTAGTTTTATTTATTTTTTATTAATTTCTTTTTTTTAGAAAAGATATAATTTTAGTAGAGAGAGAGAGAGAGAGAGAGAGAGAGAGAGAGAGAAGTAAAGAGAAATAAAATTTTGAAAAGCTAAATTTTATATTTTGAGAAATTCTTCCAGTCAATGCATGGAGCACAGGAAACTCGTATTTTGTGTTATACAATAAAAGACACAGAACTGAAATTGCTCAGAGAGATCTAACAAGAAATTTACAAGTGCAAATAAATTTTTAAAAGGATCTAAAATTCGTATTCTTTTCGAAGAAGAACTTGGTATTCTTTCAGAACGGGTGACAAAATTCTTTCGATCAATGTACTTAACATAAAAAGTTCACTTTTCTCGTTCGCGATTTCGACCGATGATTCAACCAGAACGGTGGATGGAAAATAGGCGCATAAAAAATCTCATAAAAGGCAATGATGTCTTTAGCTGTAATTCAACGGTTTGCAAGAAAGTCGTGGTAAATGACGGCGGTCCTAGCAGTTTCGAAGAGTAGCATAAAACTGTAAAAGGAGCAAAGCTCAGTGAACGACGGCGGTGTGCAACTTGTGCAAGTGCAAGTGCAACGGGATACACCGGGCAGACGAGAAGAGAGATGGAAGGTGACATATTTTCCGGGCGTAGTGTCGGCCCGTGGCAATTTTGCCACGCGTGTTTTTCCTAAGATTTATGTCCGGCCGTGCCGCCGCGCCGTTTAAACGGCGCCTCTTGCCTTCTACGGTTATTATCACGCCGACGCCGGGCGCCGCCGTCCCGCGACGCTCCACGAGTTATCGTCCGATAACTGTCTGGCCTTTTCGGCAGCGCGATGCTGCACATGAAATTCCAAAGGCGAGCCCGACTAAGGCAACTACGACGACAACAACGACGCCTGCATGCCAGCTTTCGACCAACCAGCGCATCACGATGTGTTCCGGCACGCCGGCCATTACATCGCAAAGAATTAACTTTTTATCACATGATTATTAAGCTTTGGGCAAAGATTTGAAAAACTGTATTATTTCATTACGTATTATATAGTTTTAAAAAAGCCGCTTTTTTTCAAATTGCTGGAAAAAAACCGGAAAAATTTCCGTTTTTTTTCCGGAAAATTAGTTTTTTGGAAAAATTGCTGTTTTTGCTATGTAAAAGACATAATAAGTAACTTCTAAATTCTTTTATAAAATTAATGCGATCTATGAAATTATGTAGCATTATTTTTATTAAAATTTTTTAGTTATTCTTCTATTTTTATAGTAAAACCTAATCTAATCTTCCTTTACACTGTTAAGTCTATAGTATAGTACATGGTAAAGTTTAAGTAGACAGATTTTT
>NW_017257470.1:1354610-1384909 GCF_001594055.1 Mycetomoellerius zeteki | reverse complement strand
ATGTTTTGTATGTTTTATTGAATACATTATGCGACCTCAATCTTTTATACAATTTCAAAATTTCTGTTAACTTATCCCGCTGTGTACCCTATACGCAATTATTTTCTTTAATTGAAAGAACCGAGAAGCAAACGTGGTAGGTTTTACGAGCACGCGCGAATTTTTCCAAAATGAATTTTGCTACGCTTGGGAAAAAAACCGAAAAAATCCGCGGAAAAATTGGGTTTTTTTCCGATCCTTTAAAACTATAATGTATTATACGTATATTATTTCTGTATACAGAAATTATGTCATAACTAGATGATTGAGTGAGAATAGTATAAATACGAACAAATGTTGGATTAGCATGTATAATAGATACATAAAAAGTAGAAAAAGTAGAAAAATTATTACTAAAAGTTAATAAGTATATAGAATAAATTAAAACTGTAAAATAAGGAATACAATTCAAATATCTATTAATAATTATTTACATTATATTTTTGTTCAATTAACTTTGCAACGTATACGAGTTTCCGATCATTTGCCTAAGAAGTAATTGTAAAAATTGTGTTCATTTATCAAACGACATTTCTTTCTAATCAGCCGTATTATTCCGCTATTAAACGGGATTATACATATAGGTACATTACTTTTCTCCTTGGACATTCTTTAATTTTACGATTTTTTTATAGGATTTTAAAAATGTTTTTAATGACATTCGCGACTGCGGTTTACTATCTCTATCGAGTCGTAACTTTACTTCACGAGTCGAGACAATAAAAGAAAAAGAAGAGCCAGAAGCGTGTGAGATCTTGGAAGAGCCCCGAAATTAGAAGAGAGGCTGCACAAGGCGGCCAGGATTCTGTCGGAGAATGTTTCTTAGAACGTCGATAACGCTGGCCGACGGGAAACTAATTTCTGGCCGGAAGATTACAAACGGATGGTGGAACACATCCGGTGGAAATTTACTGGCCAGATCGGTACACTTAGCGAAAAATCTACTCTTCGCGCTGGCAACTTCGATCGGGCCGGACATAATTACCGCAATTACAAGAATCTGCCGTCCGTCCATACGACCTAAAGAGGCTAAATCCTCTGTCTAATGAGCTCGTCTTGCGTAATTGTTATTCCACCTGTCGCTCGCACTCAGGAAAGATCTGATGCGCACATTTAACGAAGCGCCGTCGGTCTTTTAAAGATGATCCTTTTAGAAGCAGACGTAAATAGATTTTTAGTCTAGACCACATTTTTTTATGTATATGACATATAAAATTATGACAGTATGTGCTAATTTACATTTAATTGAGTTAGGCTTGTTGTATTTATATCTAGATTTTTATCTACTTGTGATATAAGCGCGCCGCGCGCGCGCGCACATACACACGCATTATATATTATTTCACATTGTATAATCTATTATAAACTCTTCCCTTTTGTAAAAAAAAAAAATTTGTCGTTACAGTATAATGTGATTAAAATGTGACTTCTTAGCTCTAAAAAATAGGGATGCAGATTTAATATACCATTATGGTAATACAATTCTCGTCGTGTTGATATCAACGCGGTAAGAATTATACAGGGTAGTAGTTAAGTATTCTAAAAGATTTTAAGGAGTGATTCCTCACACTCCCTCTAAACCAAAACGAAAACTACATATGCCACAATCTAAAAGACGATTTCGGATTTTCGAAATTTTTGAAAAAATGAATCTTTTCCTTTAACTTGGACACACTGTATCTTCGAAATTAAGCGTTTCGGATACATGTGAAGTCTTTGTCTTGGTTCAGTGTGAGGAATCACCCATTAAAATCTTTCAGTTATCTAATTACCATACTGTATTTAACATCATGATATTAATCTATACATATTTTTATTTTTTTAGATCACAGGAGGTCTCATTTTAATCAAATTATACTGTAACAAATTCTTTAACAAAAGAAGTTTATACATATATTAATACATATGTACATACTCTAAAAAATATGGGTGTGGTATACCATCACATATACGGTGTTTATAATTATAATTATATATAATTCTTACCCCGTGTTTATATTGACACAAATATGGTGAGAATTATGTAAACACCGCGTGGTATTAAATTTACACCCATATTTTTAGAATGTGTATATTATGTACGTAGATATTCAAAGATATATTTTAATACACAATATTAGCTACATCATTATTTAAATTTTTAAAAGATAATTATAGTAAAGAGGGAGCAGATAAACGTATCCAGGTATAATTAAATATAAAACATACAATAAAGTTTAATGATCTCAACTCGATTAAACTGCAGTATACTTTGGAAAAGAGTACAGTGGGCACTGTTCAATTAAAGCTCGTTTAAAAGGGACAATCTTCAGACCGTATCTTTGCGTAAAGATTCTGGCCAATTCGTGTCAATTTGCACAAGAATTTGCTCGTTCGCTTCGCTCGCGTAGCAGGTCGCTCGTGAAAAAAAAGGAGAAGAAAACGAGATGGGTCAGCCGCTTTTACGCGTCTCGGTATTCAGCGAGAAATTGGGACGAGCACTCGGAAGGCTTACTGAAAGCGGAAGAAGGAAGGAAAGAATGGCGAGGGAGGGACGACGAATAAGGTTTTTGTATGAACGAATTTGGGGAGAACGTCTTCTTTCGTCTCTGAAAGGACACATGCACTCCTATACTTGTTATCACGCTGTATCTCGATTAGCCCACACGAAGAAATTTTCTCTCGCGCGAACGACCTCGTCTTCCATTTTTTCTTTTTTTTTCTTACGCTGCATACTGGCTGTTCTCCGTTATTTTTGTCGCCATTCGCGAAAAACGCGTTAAGCGGCTCGAGAACGACTTTCAATCACGACCCTAATTGCGTCGCGCGTAAAAGCGTACTTCACGCGCAAGTAATCAGCCAAGTATAGCGCAAAATGCAACCACGTGCATTCTCTTTGTACACTGAAAAAAATTTTGTTCATTTTTGGTCCAATGAATGATCGTTAATCAATGTCCCAACTTAATGTCCGACTTAATGTAAGTTAATTCATTGATACAATAACTGGATTCATTTATACAATTATATATTCATTCTTGCAATGAATTCTAGTAATAATTTTATAATCTGAATTATTATGAGAATTTGGACCAATTTTCATTATTTTTTCATAATTCAATGAATATTTTATTTACGTATAGTTTTGGTTCAATGTCCTTAATAGAAAAACGGAGAAAACCGTGAGAGCGATCGATTCAAATGAGCCTTTGATTTCTTACATGGTAAATGGATACATTATGCAAATACATTGCTCGGTCAATCACAGAGTGACATTTTGTAAAATTTAAAGCTTATTTTGTTATATATATATCAATTATACAAATACAAATTTTTTAATCAGTTAAATATTGTCATTTATATCTAAGTACCTATATGCCATACAATATTTAACCATTCTAATTAGAACAGTTACTTAAAAGAAAAATGTTTTAGTTGTATCAACAAGAAGTACAAATAAAATGTATCGTATCAATCAGAATCCGATTATCTGAATTTCCGATCATCTCGACTGGAATGTTTGTAAGTATCTGATTTGTACCTTTCTAATTATAAATTTGTCAAATTTCCAATTTATCTAATTAGATTTATTTCTCGTAAATATAAATTTAATTAAAATAATGATAATTATATGACAATTATAACTACATAAGTACATTTTATATTAAAATTAAGTGAGCATAGGGCTTTCTTTCCGTCAAAGTCGATAATTCGTCGACAAACATGTTCCCGTCGAAGTTACCGCTGTCAAGTTACCGTCACCGAAGAAAAATATCCGCGGGACATTGTGCTATGCGCTGCAAAATGGCGGACAGAATTTACCACCTACAGCTGGACAAGCGGACACGTAATTAAGCCGAGCGGATAAACACGCAATTACCTCGGCGACGACGTAGGGGTAAACGCTGGGTCGGATAGCCGTCGTATTTGGTAGAACCGGCACGGCTCGGCGACGGTGTTGGTGACGATGTGGTAGTAGTAGAACCGGCGCAGCGCGTCGGAGGTACTGCTGTTGTCGGCTGGTCGGCGAGAAACGCCGAGAAGAGAAACAGTTGCTCCCGATCCCGTCGCTTCGCCCTTCCATTTCCCCTTTCGCGTCACACTGCGCGCACTTTTCTTTTTACGTTACCCTTGTTGCAGGAAAGGCATAATAATGTTCGTCGTTGAGTGCGCGACTTGCGCAACGTTAACTTTCCAACGATATTAACCTGGCCGGAAGTCTATGTATAATAATGATGCTGCCGAACATTATGAATTTAATCTTGTCATTATAAGGCGCGTTATCAGGGCATTTGACGTTCTTTTTAGCTAGAAAATAATTTATACACTTAAAAATTCTATAAGACGCGTTTGAAAGCTGTGCTGCTTAATAACGAATATAAAAAGATGTAGAAACTACGATTTTCTAGTCTGTAATCTTCTTATTGTAAAATATTAATACTCTTTCGCAGATTGTTAATAAATTAAAATAAAATAGCGAAAAATAAAATTTTGTATTGTATATATAAAAAGAACTTAATCAAGGATTTTATGTTATGTATTCCTTACAAAAAGCAATTTTATATTTCAGACTTTTCAATACGAAAAACTTTTTACGACTTGTCAGCGTTAAGTGCGAATTACGTTTCATATATTGCGCTTTTCTTAGAAGAGATTATTCAAATAGACTGATATAATTTGCCTTTGATTTAAAAAGACTTTTGTTCTAAATAATTGAAACCCTTTGCGCTACTGAATTATCTACAAAGAGAGTACAAGTAAATTTATGAAACAAGTATGTCACACAATTTAATAATTTCTACAGTTTAATAATTTCTACATTATGATAAACCAAATTCTGTATATCTTTCTCTTATTTCAAAAGTGACACAATTGGAAAAACGGTTTCATTATGAATGAGTTTAATAAACACTATCTTACCGATCATAATAAAAAATAAACTTCATTAAAAAGTCAAAACGTCACAACTCGATGAGAATGATTTTGTGGGGATTGTGAAATAAAAATGACAAAAACTGTAACATTTGATCACACTAAGAATATACTCTTTTTGCTAATATTATTTCATTATATAATCAATAATTATAGCCAATAATTTTATAAATGATACAATTTTTTAATATTTTGTATCTGTATTTAGTTTAAAGTAGATATTGTACATGAAAAGTCAAAGATCTCAAGATACAGATCAGGCCTGTCCAATTTGAGCTCCGGAGTCAAAACGCAAAGCCATCAACATAAAAAAATTCAATGTAAGATTTTAGGAATTATAAAGTGTTGATAAGCGTGATTTAGATGCGTATCAACACTTTACAATTACAGACCTGATATAGACATTCTTGATAGCAATTTTTCTGCAAATTTTATTACCCTGACAATCTGTGTATTGTTCAATAAATTGAATAGTTCTATAAATTCTAAAATCATATATAATAGATATTTACGTAAATCTTAATACATCCATTCTAACGTGATACATAACAGCCTCTATAAGATATTATGTATATTTACTAATTTTCTATTTGTTCTGTTATCATGCTCCTAAACTTCTCCTCCTTCTCCTCTCAGATCCGTTCGTTGCATTTACAACACAATACTCGCGAAAATATAGTTATGATGGTGCGTTTATTCTCGATGGTAATTACACGCGATGAAGATTTATCACAAAATCTATAATGTAACAGTAAATATTGATTGTCCTGCGAGCTTTATATTTTTAAGAGATACTTTTCCTATTTGTTAAATTCTTATTATTATTAAAAATAGTTTTAATCAATTTTATATTGATTAAAACCGAACATTGTGTTTAATCTGTGTTTCTTTAGTCTAAATTAAAACAGTACCTGTATAAACTAAGGATAACAACATCAAAATTAATTATAAAAAAGTAAAATAGATGCTTCGAGTATAAGATTTCTTTATATTAAAATAAGGAAATTGAACGTGTAACCTACTCTTGAAACAATAAAATTTAGAATGACAAAATTTCTTTATGAAAGAAAAAATACAGAGAAATTTCAAAATAAAGGGTTGAAAAAAGCGAAATTTTGGAGGAAAGAGAAGGCAAATATTAAACTATATTCTAGTGGAAACTCTTTACACTCTGTGTACGAAATTCTGCACGAAATCCGTGAATCACACAATTTAAAATAAATAGTATCTTAAACGGCAAAAGATTTTATTGAATTATAAACATGTAAACGAAAATGAAATATATATACGTTATTAATAAATGATACATATAGGTAGATATCATAAGTTTCTCTTATTTAAATCATTCGAGCCATTGATTCGTATATTATTTCGCTTTCTAAAACGATGAGCAAATTAACGTTTAAATCGATGAAAAATTCAATGAAAGATACATTCAAATTTAATCTCATCGCTAAAAAAATCATTATTGCCCATATAAACGAAATAATTATTAATAATTCCTATCAGCTATCTCTCTCGTTTCAATTTTTACACAAAACGAATAAATAATGCGAAATAAATACTTGCTTCGATAAACAGCTAATACATTTACAATAATTAATCGGTAGGAATTAATTAATCGTGCGGAGCGATCATAGTTATTAATTGTTCATAGACAATAATTGCGTTCCTGTGGATAATACAGCAGTATTTCGCCTTGTTATCTGCCAACTCGAGTTTCATTGTGCGAATGACAATACGGCACGGCTTTGCGCGTACACCATAACGCGTTCTACTCTAAAAAAAATACCAAGGCCACGCGCTAGTCAGCTTTGTCTTCTTGAAATATTTCCTTTAGTTTAAATAAATTGTCAATATATAATAGATTCGACATGTTTCATTAATCAAATACTTCAATTTGGGGCTTCGTATATTATTTATTACCAATTTTAAAATGATAAGCAGTTAAATTACAAAAGTTCAAAGATCACTGTGCAATGTATTCGAATTCAAGTAGTGCTACCCAGGGAGAACATAAAGTCATAATGGAATCAACATGATATCAAGCTAAAGTCATTTTAGAAAAAATCATAATAATGTCATTTAATATAATACAATTTTGAAGATAATTTTATAACTTTTTTAGTTAAAAAAACTTAAAAATCATTAATACGTTAAAAATTCTTTACAAAGTCATCGTTAAAAGTATTATATATCTAATGTACGATTTTTGTAAAATAACTCAACTTGTTGTTATTTTGATGTTATATGATTTTGTGTTCTATCTTTAGAACACAAAAAAGATTACAATCAATCATAATTACGCTAATTATAATTTCCATTCTCTATCGTCCTGATTCAAAATGAATAAATCGCGAGAAATATCGTTGACGATTATATGATTCGACAAGTTATAATCGTCTCTTCGATTCGTTTATCAATCCTCAATTGTATGGGCTAATTATCGTTTATAGTAATAACTACATTTTAACGGTTTTATATTCCCTTTTATATTTACTTGTCGTGACTATACTTGGTAGAATAATGCGACAGCACACAAAGTGGCCCTTTGCTACCTACTGGCTCGTCTCTCGCTATGCAAATAACACGATGCACGGTGTGCACCGCACTGTATGCCGCAAAAGCAAACACTAAGGCCATAAATGTCCAATGTATTATGAAATAAATATCTTTATATTTTAACACATAAGAAAAATAATTGTAATAATTCTATACTGACACGAAACAATGGTTTATTATCCTAATGTATCGAGTCCATCTCACAAAAATTTAATAACGAAAAAATGGGATATGCTAATATGATGTAGTTTAAATAAACTTGACTATACATATATTATCAAGACGCAGAAGGATACCTTCTCTAGTACATTCTAGAAGAAAGTGATTTATAAAATATCATGTAAAGACTGTGACGTTTTTTATATCGATTAAATTTGCAGAAAATTTGAAATTCGTATTGCAGAACATAAGAACTAAATTTATTCGCAGAAATACTACCATTCATTCCGTTATTATCGATCATTGAGTCAGCCATAAACCATGCATTCAACTGGGATAACGTTACAATCAGACACTGAGCGTGTGCATCATGCGTGCCATCTGAAATTATTATCTGTTATCATAGAACATTGTCCACTTTGTTTACCAAGAGTTTGTGATTGACATAAAAAGATATATATATCTTGTCAAGTGTGGGAAGAACTCGAGATCTTGATTTCAAACATGTAAGAAAGCTGAGGATAACTTAAAGCTGAGCTGAAACATTTTTTTTACATTTGATATTAAACTAGTTGAATTTTTCTGTGCATTTGAGAATCACATTTGACTATTATTAATTAGTTCTTCCTTAAATTATTCTTTGTATGATTATTCCAGAATCTTGTTAATTCTTTACCTTATATTTTAAATTGACCCCAATGAACTATATATATATATATATATATCATTTTTACGCTTCTTTTTTGTGAATTCATTAGCGTCGTTTAAGATAATCTGTTAATTTTGCTCAATTAAGGGATAGTTTTAAAATATTAGTCTTTAAATTGTAACTTTGACGAGAGATTTTAATATTTCAATTTGTTTATGTACAAATATATTATAACAGCAAAATAACTGTTACAATAAATTATTTATTATTATACACATTTATTATTTTTATAGCATTATTATTTTTTAGAACTATTATTTACATATTATTACTTTTTCTTTAATTAACAATTGAAATAACTTACAATTTACATTAATCACTTTAATCAAAGAAATTATTGAACTTTTCACAAGCATATAATTTATCTTTACTTTGATAATAAATTAATTATGTATATTAAATTACTGCTACTATTTTTTAACATTTTTTATTACTGTTACATTTTTATTCAAGAAAAAAGTAAATTTATACCACATTAAAAAATAGAAAATCTAATTAAATCTAAGGGTAAATGTGAATCAAATTAAATCGCTGCAAAAAAATATCACGATTCAACCTTTTTTTTCCCGTAACTTATTCAAATCGCATTATTTTATTATTCTTGAATTTTTTAATAAAATTAGAAAAAGAACAGTTATAGTTTATAGTAAATATAATACGGCGAATAAAAAATTTATTTCCTTGACGTCTTTATTAAATCGTATTATATCTCAAAATTAGTTTTAGCAAAATTCTTCAGTAAAAAAAGAAATCGTTACTTATTAAGTAGGACCTTAGTTACAGAACGACTAGTAAAAACGAAGAAATTCTGTATCGAAACAGGAAGGTTTAATTTACTTGCATTGCGACGCTTACCGACTAACAAAAGGCAGGAAGATTTCTCGCGGCAACAAATCATCGTGGCCATTTCTTCGGTTTCCGCGGGCCGAATTTTCTGCTTGCCGACGCGCAGGATTGAAATATGGCTGGGCAAAGGAATCGCATCGCATGGACGCTGCTCCTTTTCGTGGAATGGCAATGTGAGTTTCTCGTTTTCCAGCTTGCACCGGGTCGAGAGTTTATATCACATCGCGTCGATTCCATAGGATTTCCTAGTAAACCTCTGCGATAAAGAGAACGCGTATCGAATGACTGACAAGAGAAACGGTCGGCAAATAGTATTTCTTTCGAAAGCAAAAATAAAATGCAGATTTAAATTTCGATCATTTCCGCTGAGTTGTATAATATAAGCAATAAGAAAAATTAATGAAAAACAGTAAAAACAGGTTATAATTACTCGTATAATGTTATAATTTTGTATAAAATTACTTAATTACACAGAGTGTTTCCAAAATAATGAATTTATGAAAATATGATGAATTAGAAGATACAAAATTTTTTTTGAAAGTTTACTTATAAACACTCCGTTTAAAAGATCTTAATTTCTTAAGTTACAGAATTAGAGGAATGAATAATGTCGAAAAAGCTCTTGATTTCGTTTACTTTGAAGCAAAAAGTGTACAAAGTAGTGTTCGTTAATGACTTGAAACATTGAAACGGAGGTTAATACAAGCGTCCAAAGAAATAACAGATACACAATGTTAGTCCGCCACTTCGTTCTCTTATTAATAGCTGCTTGTCTCAGGACCGGAAGTCATTATTTTGAACAAAACATATAATAATTACATTTTGATTATTGTAAAAGCTATAAAGAGGATAAATCTATAGAATACCTAAATTATCTCGACATTATTCATACTTATAGTTCTCTAACTTATAAGAAGTCAATATCTTTTAAATGAGACGTTTGCGAGGAAACTTTTACAGAAAAATTTCGTTTGTTTTAAGGTCCTAAATTCATATTTTAAGTTTGGTGGTTCAGGCCGGGAACACTCTGTTCTTAAAATAGTTTTATGCATCGATTTTAGACAGATTCTGCTCATTGAGTAACTAAATAAAATCAAAATGATGTAGGACTTTTCGAGACTTGTCAGTTTAGTCCGTTCTATCTATCCACAAGCGGTGTGTCAAAAAGTTTGGTACACCTTGTGTGCGTGTGCGTGCGTGTGTGTGTGTGTGTGTGTGTGTGTGTGTGTGTGTGTGTGTCGATGTGCGTGTGAAAAGGAAATCGAGATTGCAATTGTCTCAGACACCAAGAATATCTTGAGAGAGCAAGCAAACGTGTCGTGTCCTCGTAACTCGAATCGTATCAATATATACCCGCTAACGCGTTGGATTGTATTCCGGTCCATGTACATGACATCGTGCGAATTACTCGCGCAAGCGTCGTCGAGGAGGTTCTTGCTGCGCAGCAAGCCCGATCTCTTTCCCTCTCACGGGATCGGAGATCGACGTCCTTCACGATGCATTCTCCTCACCGCACCGACCGCTTGGAAAACTTTTGGTGAGGAAATCCGGAGGATGGGCATGAGAGATAGGCTGAATCTAGAGGGATGCAGGGGCATAGGGAGGGCGACTTACTTTTGCAGCTGGAATGTGGGTCGCGCGAAAATGCAATCTTCTGGCTCGATGCACTGTGCAATGGCTGACGTATCCGTAGCGGTTTCCTCCTCGCTAGATCATAGACGGAGACGCACGACGTAGTTATGAACCGTATTACGAGATAAAGCGAATATCTTATTCAAGAGGAAAAGGCAATTAAGCTGAGAAGCGTAAGTTTTTCAAGAGGAAGCAAACAACATATATTGTAACTATAATTAAAGAAGTAGTTCTAAAGTAGTCTTTCACGCTATAAAAGTATATATTAGAGTTATTTGTTATAGAGAGGGTCTCTCTCTCTCTCTCTCTTTCTCTCGCACAAGCCTAGATCATTGAAATAATTAATATAAATAATAATTATAATAATAAGATTTAAATATTTAAAGATATAAAACTTTACATAAATATTGTAAAAAAAAGACCATATAATTAATATGTTAAAAATATAATAATGATAATTTACACGAAGGACTGAAGGTACGAATAAATATGTCAACGACGGATATCAAAAGGTATGCACGTCATATTTACTGAATGTGAACGGAATATCGTATCGTGACCGTATACGACGCAATATGTCCTTTACTATCTCACGTCCTTGTAGCCCATTTGCTGCTCGGAAGATGATCCAGCTAGAACTTAGCGGTCTGATACACGTGACCGAGATATATACAGCGGCTGCACTTCGCCATTAAGGTGTAATTGAGAATCGATAGCCGATCCTACATATGACGTACTCGATATCGGAGTTTCCCTGATTTTAATAAGGCGATATCGATGTCTTCCGAGGTCTCATCACTTCGTGATTCTCTAAAAAATTACTATACGGCAGAATATCGAGATTTTTGTAGACACAAACTGTATTGATCATCTTTGAATCTACATAAGTATGTTTTTGTGTAACGTCATACGATTATGTAAAAAAAGCACGATTATGTAAAAAAAGCACGATTATATGATGCAGCAGAAATGAAAATATGAATATAATAATATAATAAATAAGTAAGATGTTCGTTCTCAATTATTTTGTAAATTATAATAATCTATTCCCTTTAATCAAAAGATTCTCAACAATATTCTTATAATAAAATTATACATCTCAAAGTAGAGAATGTTCAAATATCTATCACTTGAGTGAAATTTCTATGTAAAAGATTGACGTAAGTAGTTCAGCATTATGTATACTCTAAAACAGATATTATTATTAGAAAGTTATTATTATTATGTTTAGCGTTTCTGAGCTCACCTAGTTTGCCCTGAAGAATAGATGTAAATTGATTATTATTCATAGTTTTAAAAAAGATGATTGTCGCAATGCGATGTGGCAAGAAATAATCTAATCAGCCTTGTTTTATACAAACAAGTATTGAATTTCCAGTACTCCTCACTTCAAATCACAGTAAAATTAGAACTTGTGAAACTCTGCATCTTTGAGTCTCATCATAATGTTACTGGTGTTAAAAAAATTAATTTAAATTACTGTATATAAAAATTGCTTGCGCATACTATATTCAATTTTAAGAATTTATACATTATATATTTTTTTCTACGTAAGTTAAAATTTATTCCATATTTCTGCGAATAAAATTTTAATGCGCCATAAACTTTAAATGGTTTTTTAATTTACAATTTAAACTTATAACGGTAAAATACAGTTAGTATGAAAAAGAGATTGATATAATTAAATGTAAGCTATGAAATTGCATTGGTGAATATTATAATTCATGCAAGTTTAACTGAAAGCAATTTACCGCTGTCCCAATTTGTAAACACAATTATATTTCTAGATTTAATTACAAAATGTGTCTTGAAAATATTTTCATCGATACAATGCCACATTTTCTGTAATTTATTATAAATTAACCGTGATAAATGCAACGAAAATTATAGCGATTATACGAATAATACATACAACAATTACATAAAAACATGAGCTCTTTTTTACGTCTCTACTGCCATTGCAACAATTTAATATCTACACGGTAAAAAAATTTGTGTATTTGTGTTGGAAACGGTCCACTCATGTTTGTGTTAACAGTTTGTGTTGAATTGTTTAACATATTCGAGTGTTAATGTAATTATGTTATTTAAAGATTTTTTGTGAAATTGATATTCATTGTTTCTTAGTGTCAAAATGACACAATTTATGTGTAAGTGAACAAATAACATAAAAATAATAATGTGTTTTAAAACGTAAATTCTAAGACAAATGAATGAAATATATGTTAATTTAACATATCATAAATGTTAATTTTCTGAAAAAATATGTGTTCCCACGTAATGTTTACAAACTGTGTCGATATTATCTTTCTTTGTATTTATTCTCTTACATAATATTTGTGTTACCTTCTAACATATTCATCTTCTGTAAAATTAATTCAAAAATTTGAGTGGACCGTTTGGGACATGCGATTTATGTTAAATTCAACACATTTTTTCCAACTGTGTATACTTTTGGTTTCTTTTATCTTGAAAGCTGAATAAGCTAACAGATATCGAAAATCTGTAAATTGACGGAGATGTGATGGCAACTAAACTTCTCTTTGTCTCCCTCTCTTTTTCTCTTTCTCCTCTTTTTTCTCTCATTTTCCCTTTCCATTTCATTTTTCTATTTCCCTTTAGATACACTTTGCTGTGTAATTTCTCATTTAAAAAAAATCTGTTGATTTTTTTTTGTAAAACAATTGTGTTTCCATACAGCGAAAAAAAATGATCGTATTAATAAAAAATCGCTCCTTTTCTTCGAAGTAGTAATATTAAAAAGATACAATAGTAATTATAATACTTTATAAATGATAATAACATAATTTAATTTTAATATATAAAACATGTTTTATTCGCTTTATAGTCACGTATACGCATTTTTTAAGATTAAAACCTAGAAAATGTTATATTTCAGGACGTATTTAGCAAAAAGCATTAATTGTATTATTAATAATTTATTTATATGTAATAATCATAATGATGTATGATCATTCATTGATTAATTAATTCATTGATTCGATTGCATTTCAAAATAAACATATTTACGTATATCTGGTAGTAATTATAACTTCTATATAAATATATCCTGCATAAACGTTTCACACATGAAATTTTATTTTTTTACAAACATTTCTATTTGAAATATTTTCCGAACAAGAGCAAGGAATGCACGTGAAACAGCAATGATTCTATAGCTCGTACAAAAAAATGATTAAACGAGCCTACGCGTGCGTGCTCCATATCATTATTTACAATTACACATCGCTGCATTGAATTGATTAAAGTAGCAACATTATGTAATCAACATATCGAAAATTTTGTTAATTTCTGCGAGACAGAAAACAAAGAGATAAAAAGAGCGAAAATAAACAACGATTACTACCGAAAAAGTTTATGCTAATGATATCGCTAATAACAAGTTTTTGGATATCAGAAGTATCAGGACAGACACAAACTGCATCATTATATTTCTAGCCTTCCAACAGCCATGATGGCGTCTCTCAGCAGGCTGAAACGATGAATGTACTAATCAGTAGCGCTCAGTTAGTACACAAATTCGATGAAATTAAATACCAAGTGGAAATGCCCGACGAAAATGTTTTTTCATGTTACTCTGTGAAGGGAAATTGGACAAACAAACTACGAGAGGAATGATTTTGAGTACAAAATACGAGAAGGAATTGAAGTAGATGTTTGCATGGATAATTCATCTCATATTGCGGCCCTTTATCCTCGAAGGGATCATACTTTCAATCGGATATGTTTATTCTCACAACAAAATTAAAAACTTACAATATTTAGGATTTATAGAACAAATATTTTAAAAATAGAAATGATGATAAAAACGGATTATACCATATATGATAAAAAATTAGAACAAAAAAGTTTATATTTCAAACATAGATAACTGCATATTTTTTCAAAGAATTAATAAGTTTAATCTTAGAAGATAAATTAATTTGTTTGTTTTTATTCATCCAATGTAAAATAAAATATAATCAGTTTGAACAATTCTTGATAAAAAATTGTGCAGTCAATCGCTTAATGATTTAATAATTTGGAAATGGAAACTTAAATTTTAATAATTTAGAATAACTATGAATTATTTCATAAAAATTCAAAGCATTTGGTCCTTTATCTTCTTTTTTATTTTTTTTTATAAAACATGAAGTTATGAAAATATTATAAACTTTTTATTAAAAATGTAAAACTGTACTGATGATATATATTGCATTTTAGATAGATTGTTAATTTAAGAAAACGTAATTTCAAGAGACATAAGTTTAAATATAATAAAAATTTCAATTTTCTATATATCATTTAATTAATAAAATATTAATTTCAGTTATCCTAAATAAAATATATTTTATATTTTTAAAGACACACACACACACACACACACACACACACACATACATAAAGTATATCTAATAAAAAGATACTCAATAATTCGCTTGATCTTAGCTTTCAATCCTACATATAGCAATCGTTATTATGAAGGTATTAAGAGTTCTTCGACAAGATCGATTTTTAAGTGATGATGGGAAAAAGGACGAATGAACCGCATTTGAAAAATCGGCGCGTCGATCGCATAATTAGTCACGACGCGCCGGAAAGCGAGGAAAGAGGCTTTGCGGAAAATAAGAAGGCAAACAAGAGCGCAATGAATCACGATCTGATTTGTAGGCGCAAGGTGATCGTGCGAACAGGCCGAGCTCATTGAAATTCCATGAAGACACTAAGACTTTGTAAGAAAGAGTCGTTTGTGAAGAAGCACAGATTTCTTTTGGGCCAATTAACTTGTCGCGACACCTAAAATGCAGAGGAACCTTATGATGATTCAAACATTTTGCGAGATTAATCATCAAATTCTTATCAGTATAAATGTAGTAACGTTTCAAAATTCACGCGTTTATCACAAAAATATTGCAACTATACAATAATAATTATAAGTAATTATAGTAACAATAAGTTTGTCTAAAATTTTATAAAAATTGATATATAATATTAATTAAATATGTATATATTTTAATTTCGTGCAGATTTATAATTTATATTTATAATATATTGAATTTAAATTAAAACCTTGTGAACACAAAAATTCCATGCTAAGAATGATAATGGACTATTACGTTTTAGAGCTTCATTAACAATAACAATATTTAAAATTTCGAAAATTACCTTGTATTATTGAAAATGATTTGTGTGAATATCATATCGCATAATTATCAAAACTTTTTTCCTATAAAACAAAAGTATAGTTAACAATAATAAATTACCTCCGTAATTTACGGGTCAAATCTATTAACCTTTAGGAAACTTTTTCTCGGTATACGGATAAAGTTACGCTTCAATTATTATGTGCTACGGATCGATGATTAATATTGCAGAAGATTTTTCAATGAAACGCCTAATGTAAATCGTAACCTAAATTAAATGTTATAGAATTCTTTCTTCATCTTTAACTTATAATAAGATTATTATATGTAACTTACTTTAATAAATTAGTTAATAAGAATAATTACTACTACTCATTTTACATAGCATGAACTTTAAAAATTATGTATAAGTTTGTTATTTAGTCATATTAAATTAGCAGTGTGTATTAAAATGTTTGAATTTAGCAATTTAACGATCTATAAAACCTCACATTTTATTTTACAATTGTTTAAATTGACAAAATAAAAAGAGCAGTTCGTAACTTTTAACTCTTTGGTAATTTAGTATTATTAAAATCAATTATTTAAACAACGTGTAATAATAATAACAATTTTTTAAAAATAATGTATAAAATTTAAATGTAAAATAATAGAATGTCAAAAAATTTATTTTGTACATCGTCAAAAAATCAATCCCTTAAATATTCTACGACTAATGTTCATTTATTGACTTTAGTGTACGTATCATTAGTTTGCTTCCTTCATGAAAAATAAAAAATATGAGATGTAATACATTTAGGATGTCATTTGTTCCATTCTGCAGTGCATTTTGTAACTAACCGTCAAATATTGCGCTACCAGCCGCGTGAACTCCCGCAAAATTGACTTGCAACCTTCATCACTAACTCTGGTATATAGATATATGTGTATGAATATATTAAATACATCGCCGAAATGTAATTTTGCTCGGACGAGTTTATATCGGGAGTGACGAGTGGCTCGTAAAAGCCGATGAGTTTACAATGAAATTACATCGTCAGCCGAGCAACGTTCCACACCTTATTACTGTCATTACGCTTAAACGATCTATCGTGCCGTGAATCAATTCGATAGCCAGATTGATAATCGCTCCAATAGCGAATGTTCCCTGTTCGGATTCATTTCCACGTCGATTTATATCCTATCCGGACGCGCTTGATGCAGATATCAATGCATTGAATAAATGCAATTACAATATATGTATAGGAACAGAAGTTATCATAAACACTCACGAATCGCACATATGATGCCAAAATGATAATTATATCACGTCAATTGATTAATAATTTAGTATCAACAAAAGAATGAGCTACGCAATATTATCATTTATATTTAAATTTTATTATAGATACGAATTCCACTCAGCAAACGGAAACAATTTTGCTCAATATCTAAAAATTTAGTTAGGTACAGGTCTGAAAATAATTTTGTTAAATTATCAATTATGTAGAACTATCACACTGAAAAAAAAATTTGCAAATTTTTAATAAATATTTACTCCAATATATATAGTACTAACGAAATATTTATTTATAATAAATAAATATTTATTCAAAATAAAATAGTTATGTTTAAATCGAATAAATATATGTTTACATTTAGTAAATATTTCGTTAGTACTATTGGAGTAAACATTTATTTAAAATCTGCAAATTTTTTTTTCTGTGTATTGATGGGCAATGCTGCCAAAATTTTTGATATTCTACGATTGAGAAAAATGTCTGGTTAGATTAATTGGAATTTTGGTTGAAAATGGACTAACCAAAATTTTTTGATTAAATCTATTAAATTCTAATTAAAATGTACCCGGAATTCTAATCGATATAATCAAAATCTTCTGGTTCGTTCATTTTCCAGACTTTTTTTTTAATGTAGCAGCTTGAGAATAACATATATATAATCATTTTAATAGCCAAACAAAATTATTTTCAGATTTGTATCTAGTTATAAATTTCCAGATACGTCAACAAAATAGTTCTTTCAGTGTGTGTTTTAGAAAATGATCGTCTCACCTATACCATATAGGTAATTTCTCTCTTGACGTATACATAGTATATAATAAAATAAAAAGTATTACTAAAATATAAAGGTAAAATATAAAATCGCTTAATTGTCACTTAATCGCGAAAAGTCATTCGTAAATATCATTTTAATGCCACTCGAGGCCATCCAGCTATTCCTATCGAACATTTTCCAAGTCTTCTTATTGCCGGTGCAACTGTATATGCGTTGCTTGCGATTGTACCATTCACACAAATCAACGGCCGTTACATTCGGACTTGTAATCCATCCGCACCAATCTGTCCGCGTGGAACTTTACGACTGCAATAACGATTTTACAACACGTGCAGGATTGCTCCATCACGTGTATATACGCGAAAGCACAGGAGTACGTATGTATGCACGCAACTATCCCTATTCGTCCGATTCCTCCGGTACAATAGCGCGAGAGAATATCGCGTGACGTGCTCTTTCGATTTTGCGACGAATTCTAATATGAACGAGTTCGAGTTCGAAACTACAAACGAGACTCTTTTGAGTGTCCTTTGCCTTTGTGCCAGGCATCGGTTCCATGCTGAGCGTCCGTCGGTTCCTCTATTTAAATAGAGCCTCTCGCGCTAACTTTCAATGTATTGGAAAAATTACGAAGCGGGATAGTTTTGATAACCCACGAAATTTTCGTAATAGAATATTTATGTCATACGGAAATGTAAAATTGTTTGAAGCTTCAATAGCAAAACTATACCGTTAAAATTCAAGATTACACAAAAATGGAAATTATAAGAATTTTCTCAAAAATTAGTAGGAGAAGGTGTGGACTGTCAACATCTATGGGAAAAGTTAAATGAAGTTAATGATATTATTATTTATCAATTACAGAAGATTGTATTTGTAGATATTCCAGTTATTTTACTTTAAATAATAATAATTAACATGTATATATTATCAATATAAATTATATCTTTAAACAAAACGCAAAACATTTGTATATCATTCGAAGTTATCCACCATCACACGAGACAATGCTAAATCGGGTTTTGTCTTTTCTTTGTTTAAAATTATCATTAGTTTATATTAATAACATATAGGTGTTAATTACACTGAGGAAGAAATTTTGATCAACTTTTTGTTTTTTATATATAAGTAATATTATTGTAATTTAAAGCCAATATCCTTTAAATAAATCTTTAAATAGTAGCAGGTTTTATTTAACTCTTCCCTTAATTATTCTCAAAATATCCCTTACTCTTCTTTACTTAACGCCGAGTTTCCGGTTTTCTCTATCGGTTTATTAGTACGTTTATAGATTTACATTTATAAATTTATTTCGTAAAAATAATCATATCACTGTATAAAAATGCAGATATTTCAGAATATCTCAAAATGCAAAAGAATTGACAGTCGAATTTGATTCTTTGAAAGAATCGATAACCGTAACCAAAAAGCAAAAGAAGAAAGAAAAATTTGACAAGTGTTGAATGTAAATTTTCGCAGCTCATTAACGTTCGCCTAGACGAACTTGAGCAAGTATGAGAATACAAAAGCTTTCCAACGACTGGTGCACGCGATCGTGTCAGACGGCCTTTCATGTACGCACAATGAATGAAATAAATTCTATGAAAGTACATTCGCATCTTGAGAACATGGACTTTATTACATAACAATTACATTTAAATTTAAACAACTTCCAAATCTTCTTATTTTTCAGATATCATTTCCTCTCAATTAATTCAACATTAGGGACGACTGGTTGTCATACGGGGTTGATTGTCAAAAAGCTAATAACTCAATTGGTATATGACATTCTCTTCTTTTTACTGCAGATTGCTGATATAATATGAAAATGATATATACTAAAAAATGACTAGAACCAAAATATATCTCTTGTGTATATGACACAAAATTTTTTAAGAAAATGTAATTGATGAGTAAATTTCTTATTTCTTTTTGTTTTTTTTATTAACTTTTTGGTATTACCAATCATAACTTTTCTATAATCGTAGAAAATAGTACGTGTCCTACTGTTAGATAACGTTTACTACAATTAATCACTATTGTAACAAAGTTTATAAATTCGATTTCTCTTGTTAAAAACGGCTATGTGAGGTAGATTGACCAAAATTAATCAGGATTAGGTAATTAACAATTAATTTTATAGCCTTATTGAATTGTCTTTAGAGTATGTTTACAAATACAATATTTCATACAAATGTTTATGTTTTCTAGAACCCTATATCGGTCGAAGCTAGATCTTAAAATGCTTAAATAATTCAATCTTGAATCACTAAATATGCTATATATGTATTTGACATATATGTATATGTACCATAACTGTAGTCTAACAAACTGCGCGCCGAAAAATTTCCGAACTATATAAATGCAATTCAACCACTATAGTAATCTCGCGAATTAAATTAATTTCTAATAATTTCAATGCTCAAACAGGCATCATATTTATAAAGATGTTAATGTGCTGAAAAAACTGTAATTAAATTTATTACATAGTGTTTCAAAACCTAACCTTACATTCACTTTTTTATGAAAGCATTCAAAGGCTTTATGACAATCGACTCCACTATAAGTTATTAAAACGCTCTCATAAAAATTTTATATAATTTAAAATTCATAAATAATTAAAAGATATACTGTGAAAAAAAAATCCTTCAGCCCGATTAATTTAACTTCCAATTAACATAGTAGAGCTATAGCATAATTATTAGGGATGAATTAAATGATGATGCATAATTATCGAAGCATACAAAATCAGAGATTAAAAAAAATTCTTCTCAAATAATACATCTGTTGAAACTCGCTCGCGAATATGTGTAAAAAGATCGCATTGTCAGAAAATTATATTTGCGAGTTTTTGTAAACCAAATCGGAAGACATGTGAAACGCATTTCCTGTAAAATTCGTTGTTTTAATTAAGAAAAAGAAAATACATTTTATCATGAAATTTCAATTATATGCAGTATGAAAAGCATGAGATTTGCTAAATACGATTTTTAATCCCAATTATGAAAAAATTCAAGATGATATATGCAAAATTTGTATTGGGTTTCCATTATGATTAAATTAATAAATACTGAAACAAAGCATACTAAATGACGAATACTGAAATAACAATTATACTTTGTTCTCATACGCTATACAGGACGATACGAAGCTATGCGCTCGCTCTCCTTTTTTTATCAATAGTTAAAAAACAATCGTTTTTCTACAACAAAAGTTTTCCTTGCAGTTGACCCATTGGCGCGAACTAATTTCTAGCGTAAATTCGGTTTAACCAGAGGAGAGAGCCGTCGGCGAAAATTCGACGAGGGTAAAACAATCAGACTAACGCGAAAACTGTATCAGACATGCAATTCGCACTAATTGTCCGGTCACCGGTCCTTCCACGCTTCCGTCCCTTTTCTCACCGGTGATAACTGCCCGCCTTCTAATCTCCGAGCTCGTGATCTATCTACAATAGGGTGATGATTACCTGAACAGTGCAATTTGGTACCCTCGAAATGGAAGATATAATACGAGAAGAGAAGATATCCTTTCTGCCTCTTCTCTCCACTATCCTCGTACTGTCGCGACGATAGTTTGAAAACGAACCACATTACGATCTTTTCTGAATGATTTCAAATCTAGAAAATGTAACACCTTCCAAAACTACTGAAATATTTCATTAATTTAATCCTAGATCTGTATAATGCATCAATCTATTTTACTTTAAACAAACTGATTTGCATCAAAGTTTAGAATAGAACTCTGCTTATAATTTTATATATTTTTATACATTACAAATATGATATACGTTACGAGTATAAATACAATTTTTCCTGTTATTTTATACATGTATATAAGAGTAAGATAATCGTAAAATCAATATGTTTGAGCAAATATTATACATTTTTTATTATAAAATTATTTTACTACATTATGTGCTCAAATGTATCACTATTCTAAACACTTTTAACACTTTTTTTACTGTTTTTCATAACACTGTTAATTTGGTCACTATAGTTACATTACTCAAACAGAATACAAATAATCATCAAAATGAAGTCAAAATGCTCCAAAATGATTACTAAAAGTCTAAAATTACTAAAAATAACAGATGTGTGTTTAATCGCGTGAGATCGTCACGCGGGAATAGTTATCCATTATGCTTTCGTTTCTTTCGCTCTGTGATAGGTTGTATTTCTCTGTGCAATCCATCTCCTTCTCGTCGCTCGTAGATACATGTACTTATCCGAACATTCGTCTAGCTGCACGTACATCTCTAGAGGACTATAGCTCTTCGCGGCCCAAAAAGGACTTCCCATTCACTACTTCAGAGGTTCTTTTTCTATCTCTTTCGATATAGTCTTTTTATTTCGTTCCTATCTATTTCATCCTCTAAGAACATAAACCCAAAGTATTTGCGTGTAAAAGCAAAGCTGCAAATATTTTCATGGTTATCAAAAAAGTATTCTTTTCCGTAAATATGCATATATACAGTCAACAAATCTTAACAGGTAAAAAATGCAATTAAAATTTCTTTGTAAAATGTGAATTTTTCATACAGAGTTCCGGGATTAAATTGTCAAACATGTAAAATATGAACTTAGGACTGCAAAACAAACTAAATGACATTTTTCACTTATGTATCTTATTTGTGTAATTTTATCGTCGGTCGATTTTTATTTAATATTATTCAAAAATATTTTGTTAAAAATAATGGCCTCCAGCCCTACAGAGACAAGCATTGCACCTGTCGATAAAAGAATGAGTGGCTGATTGACACTGTGCGTCTGTACGAATGAAAGAAACTTTATTTACAGTATAAACGAAATCCTGTCAGTGATCTTTAATCTTCAAAATAAAATCAAGGGATATTTCAACATTATTTATTTCTATAGTTCTGTAACTTAAGAAGTCAATATCTCTTAAAAGAAGCGTTTGCGAGCAAACTTCTAAAGGAAAATATTGTTTGAGGTCTTTAATTCATATTTTACGGTTTAACTCGGGAACATCCTGTAAAGGACAAAGATTAAGTTTTATTTTGTTGTTGTTTTGTTTCCAACTACTATTCTTTTTTCCCTTATAAAAAAAATTATTTTCCAAATTTTTGTTAAATTAAGATGTAATGAATTTACAACTAGACCGACAGAAGGTTCTGCTTCTGGTTTTAGAAACAGAATAAATTTAACACTCGGTTAGCGGTTGTACTTGCAACTGCGACGCTTAACGAGACGAGCACGAAGCGCAATGGGATGCGTGTGGTCATCGAAATGATACATGCGTTCCGGAGCGGCGACAAAGCTGCGCGCCTCCGAAAACTGACACGCTTCATAACCACAGAGGACGCACCGGGCCGGATAAACGCGTTATTGGAAAGCAATCAGTAGGATAACGTAATTATCGAACTGTACGTGCCCCACGCACAGGATCGTTATGACCACGCGACACGTTTGTCATAAACTGAGAAATATGCGACTGCTTGATGACTGAATGTTTCCAGCGCAACGACCACTGAAAATTTCAATTAGGTGAAACTCCAAAAATATAAAACGTAACTGGACGAGATATAGACATTTTCGTTAGAATCCACTTCGTCCTTCTTGCTGATCCGAATATAACGAGTTTATTCTCAATTAATATGTTTTAAACAGAAAGATTTTATAACACACTACTTGACTGAAATTTAACAAACAAAATATCATTTCTTGCAAACGCGAAATAATATTTGGTTCGGGATACCTACTATATTTTGCCGCACGTATATCACAAGACTAGCTACAAAGTGGTCACAGATATTGGAGAGACATAAGAGGCAATGTCTTTTCTGTCAAATTATTCTCGGCGAGAAACATGGCGTCAAATTCGAGAACGAAAATCAAAGTAGACTCGAGAATCGCTGGATGGAAATGGAAACCTGAACAGAAGGTGGACAAGCAAAAAGCTATCCGCCTGGGGGCGGATAAATATTAACTCTTTTATAAATATAAAACGCGCTCGACGCATCCTCTTGTTACACCGACGAACGAGCGTGGCCGCAGGATGAAAATGGAGGGAAACGCATGGGAATGGGAGAATTGTGGTGAAGACGAAAGGAGCATAATGTATGAAAATTGCGCTTCGCCAACATCAGAAATTAATTTATCATCACTGTCTATTGAGATCGATTAATGTTAACGTTCGAAATGTTATCGCAAATTGGCTTAAATACTTCAATCTTGAAATACGCTTTGTTGTATGATCCGATAATAATCTGTTGCCATCGCTTAAAAGTCAATTATAATTTCTTTAACACATATTTTTCTTTAATACATATTCGTATGTTAACAAGATAATAATTTCTTTTCTTTAAAAAACAATTTCTCCTCCTCTCTCTTTCCTTTCAAAAAGTGCAGTAAATAGAATTATCGAAGAATCGGTTCCCCTTCCTGGAGAAACGTTTCACTACACACGTAAGCGCGGATTTCAATAAACTCTACCTCGGAAATGTATTGAAGGCTCTCTCTACGTATGGAAATCCGGTCGACCTCCCTTTTCTCGCGCCTCCCGAGAAGATTCTGGGAGCTCGTATCTCCGCTAAACAGCAGTCAAACTATGGCACAGCATGGAGGGTACATCGGAAAGGTACACCATCTTCCTCCCTGGATGGTTAAAGTCGATTGAAACAATCGGCGATCAGTGTTCGATGATCCCGCTCGGAAATGGCAAAGGGTGAATAGGAGGGAGAAAGGGAGTGAAATCACTTCGTCCCCGGCACTACGAACAATCCTTCCCAAGGCGTTGACTGAGATAAATCTCTGATGGATGCAGCCACCCCGCGACAGGGAAACAAAGATGGCAGAATTCAGCGGCGGCTTTTCGATAAATTTTGTATTAGTTTCTTTCGGAGGTTTCTATCGATATCTTTAGCGCCGCTAAAGTACTGCGAATTCAACCAGTGATTATACAATTAACGTAATGGAACTTCCAGCAAAGTTTGAAACAAGTCAATCGAAATAAACAGCATGTGGTTTTAGAAATCAGTATAAATAGAATTAACTGTTATAAGAGACATAAACACACGTCATTACTGTTAATACTTCGAAGAACTCGATTGTCTTTTAATGTTTAATTAACATTTAACCTAAAACAGTTTTAGTTATTTATGTAATAGAATTCATTAGCGTTTATAGTTTTGTTAGCAGATTTGAGTAGAGAAATGAATAGCAATAGCGACGAGAGAGAGAATTCAAGACTTTATTTTATCTGTTATTTCTCTCTCTCTCTCTCTCTCCCTCTCTCCCCCCCCCTCTCTCTCTCTCTCTCTTTCTCTCTTCTCAAATTGTAGGAATTCTCTTTGATATTGCTGTTCCAAATTTCTCTATTCAAACTTGCCAAACTATAAACGCTAATGAATTCAATAAACAGTTTAGTAACTCAAGATTCGTGTAGGCATGCACGCATTTCATACGTGTCAACTTGGAAAATCCCAAACCACTTATGACAGTGAAATTATTTCCCTCTTGATATATCAAGATGGCGAGCTCGATCTCCAAGGACATAATGTCGTCTTTACATTTTCATCAACAGTTACGTGCTGTATGTACTTGTGGAGATAAAAATAAGCAATAAAAATTTTAAAGATATGCTTTCTGACTATTTTGCAAAATTACAAAGTCGTTAAATAAATATCTGTAACTTCGAAAAGTTTTTTTGCTTGCGCGTGAAATCCATTTGTTTTTTAATTATCATATAATCTTTATTTTTGAAATAAATTGTTATCATAATAGATTTAAATCAATATTTAAGATTTTAAGAAAGTATTATTCGGAATAAATAAAAGTTATTTGTTGCATTAATGAATAATTCCAATTTGGGATTAATCTTCCGCCCAAAATCATTAATTAAAAAAGTTCTAATCAGAATTTGAAACCAGTTTTGAAGACATCATTCATAAATTTTCAAAAGAAATTCATTACAATGATACGATATTTAATCAGTTTCATAAATCACTATATATCTATCCCATAAGTTCATATTAACCTCGAATTGAAACTAAAATGTTACTCTTTCCATTTTTGATGGATTTTGTACTCACAATCAAAGAAAAAGAAGAAGCATTTTTATAGTGGTGGCAACTATATATAGATAACATATGTAGAATTGATTTATTCGACACATATATACATTAATTCTACACGCTATCATTATAAAAATGCACAATTTTTTTCTTTCTTCTAAGTGTCTTTTTATCTAATGTATGAGTTTGTTGGACTATCTTTATATAGAAAAAAAATCCTATAATGTTTGATAAATGATCAACTACGTTTGACTTTGCCGCGGAAGTGATGGGAGTCGGTGCTTCAATCCCCAAGTGATAACCCATCGGATCGTGCCGCCATCCTCTCGTCGATGTGAAATTGTCGATGCATTCTCTTCGCTTCCTCACCTTCTCTCTTCACATTCTCTGTATCATAAGATAGAAGAGATAGTGTAAGCGAGAGACTTATTCTGCGTATAAGAGTTCTTGCCACGGATCAAAGTAATTTCTTCAAAGCCGCGTATTCCCGCGGGGATCGGTGGAAGTGGCCTCGAGAAGGCAGAGTTCAGTAGTGAAATACATTTTTGACTTCTTCAAAATTTTCTCAGTGGCAACACGACGATGGGATGAGAGAATAAATAAAAAGTTTGGCAGAAGTACAAGTATTTTTTCAAGTTCTTTGTGTATGTAGAAATATTCTCAAAAGTGATTCTAAGGAGATATCATGGCTCGCATGAAGTGAACTATATAATAATATATATAGTTACAACTAACACGTGTGTATAACATTTTAAGTAAATTTATATGAAATCTTAGCCAAAAGGACCCCGACAAATTAATGTAAACTTAGAAAAAATGTTCAAAAAATAGTTTTATTGAAAAATAACAGCACACAAATCAGAACTTAATGTTTGATTTGATTAGATCATGGTATTTTTATATATTTTGACGTTATAAAACCGAATTTGATGTCCAAATTGCTCCATCATGTTACAATTTTTTTTATCAATGATTTTATCAAAATAGTTCAATTTCTATTATTTTTAGCATTATTTATAGTCTGGTTTTTAATATGCAAGTTGAAGTAAAAAGAAGAAAATAAGTTCAATGATAATATGTAAGTTTTAAAGTTAGTATGCAAACTGGGCTTACAAATTTTGGAAAATCGACCAATTTTCCGTCGATAAAAAAATTGTGACAGAATAATTTGGACATCGAATTCGGTTTTAAAAAGGTTTAATTTGAAATATTAGGTTGAGTCATAAATTTCCGTTTTAATACATGGACTTTATTTCTCTAATAATAAAAAACAACAGCTATATCTTAATCAATTATATATTCGCCATTATTTGCAGTGATTTGTTGCCATTTATTAAATAGCTCTTCTATGTCTTTTGCGTAAAAATTCGCTGGTTTTGGTGTGAAGAAGTTTTCAACAACTCTTGAACCTAATTGTCATTAGAGAATCTTTTTCCCATCAGAGCGTTTTAAAGCGAATGAAAAAGATAATAATCAGATGGCACATCCTTGACCATAAACACTGCAAATTTGTTTAGCTATCTCCGTAGCATTTTTCTCCTGCTTAAACTCGCATAATATTATATGACGAGAGAATATACATTTTCATTTCTTTCATTTCAGGGCAGAGAAATTTATTACTTTATTCCGATGTATACGCTATAACTGTCATTGTAAGACTACGAAGCACTATTTGCTTCAAACATTATGTGCTGATCTACCAAATACGATGAATCATTATATAGGATGATAAATATATCATAACAATTTGTTCCTAGAAACGGAAATTAATTATCACTCAATCTAATACATATATAAGAATACCATAGTCTAATCTTCGGAATAAAAAATTTTTTTGAATGCCTATGTAATTAATATTCTTTTCTATAAGTCTTAATATTTTTTTAATTTGCCTTGGATTTTATTATCATCTTTCTTAAGAAAATATAATAAACTAAGAGTGCTTTATACTTAGGCCAAAGCTGTATTATACAATAAATCTATATTTTTTATCATGGAAATCTTGCTCTCAGACAGTAAGTAAAAAATTTACAAAGAATTCGCGAGGAACTAGAAATACAAGAAATCGTCGCTTCGTTCATCGATGTCACCATTGCGCAAGGAGAAGAGACGGGGAAATTTTTAATTAACGGACAAGGAAGAGAATGAGTTCTCGCGCGCGTAGTCGAGATCGACCAAGTTGTGCTCGCTCCCGACGAAGAACAAACGCACGCGACGACTTGCCGATCGAACAAAGTTGGAAATCGGCGAGAGCTGTTGACATTTAATTTAAATTGAACAAGACGGGCTTCTTCGTTATTGATCGCGATTGGTTACGACGAAGATGACAGGATACTTGTTAGATTTATCTCACTCTCGTTTTGCGACCATATTTCGTTCTAATTGTAAGAATTATTTAGTAACACATGACCACGCAACTGTGGTTTTGTTCAGGCAAAGGTGCCAGAGAAATTAATAATTTGTCGCGCTTGGAAGAACATGTGCATGTATAACATAATTTTTCGGTGACCACGAATATTAGATGAAAAGATCTAAAAGAGGTCATTTTATTTAGAGTACAGTATTATTCATTCCAATTAATTTTATGCGGGATATTTTTTGATATAACGCAAACTCAAAATATTTATTAATAAAATATAAAATTTTGTGATGTAGGAAAAATAGAGATTTTAGGTGGAGTACTGTCCTATGTATTTAGAGGATAACATTTTAAAACTTTGTTCAATAATTTTTGTTGAAATAATTCACCTCATTTGCCGCTGCTTAGTTTTCTCGCTAATTTTCGCGGATAATTCGTCACCGGATGGAACCTCGCGTTTTTGAGAGACCGTTACGACGACGCCGTCGTGACGTGCTGGTCGATGCAATCCATTCGTTTCGAACGTCAGTTCCTTCGTCAGGGACCGACAGTCTCGCCGACACGTCCGTAATTATCTTCGCTTTCCGATCCCTTGGGAACTCCGTGGCAGCCCTAATTAACGCGCTACACAGCTCGGCCATTTCGCGTCGTAAATATTTTCGACGAGAGATGCGTTCCGTCACGCTCACGTCCGCTTCGCCGCGCCTAACGGAGTCACGTGACGAAATTCACCAATCTAATTTAGCCGAACGTAATCACGAAATATCGTACCATGTCTCTTTCACAATTTTTTATCAGACCCGCGATGCTTGAAAATGTGAATAACATTGGCGTCGCGTAACATCGAAAAATTGTTACAATTTTAATATTACTCGTATAATTATACAATAAAATAAAGAATAAGTACAATTGTGTAAATGCTATACATAAATATAAAGAATGCCAATGATCGGTCAAAGTTAGATGTTATGAATATAATACAAATTCTTAATTTATATATTGTATATATATATATATATAAAAATGTATTTATACATATAAATGCATATATATATATATATGTAAATTTATATACATATAAAACAATAAAATAAAATTGGAAAATATGAAAAAAACAGAAAGAATAAAAAGTTGTGAAATCTATTAAGGAATAATTAATTAGTCAGAAATTAGTCAGGTTAACAAATTTTAAATTACAACTTCACAGTTTATTTTTGTTTAAATAATTTTTTAAATTTTGCTTGTTTTTAATTCTCTGTGAAAGTTACTCGAAACTTGTAGTAGGTGCATTTATATTTTATTTCACTGTATAATGTATTAGCTTCGGTGTATTTCAAGCGATGGAAAAGAATGTACTTTGCAATTTATACGGTATGCTGTTAAAATATATATGCAATAGGATACTTTATATTTCAGTTATTTAATTCGATATCTATTATTTATGTTCGCTGTAGCAGTTATTTATTACTTCATTATTGTGAATGGATATAAATTCAGACAAGTACTCCTAAACCATTTATGTAAATAAATGTATAATTGCTCAAATATGTCCAAGATATTAGAATTATCAACTACAATATAAATAACAGTCCATTCCATCGTCTCACTTTTCACAAATCATTTCGGGCGTCCAGTTGAGTTGAGATTTCTTAGATCAAGTTACAATACGCAGGTTGATTATTGAATAAAGGAAACGTTAAGCTTTTTTCCTAACAATAAGAGAGTCATATTGCTTTACCGAGATAAGTGTGTTGTATTCTCTTCTTGTCTTCTACGTGAGTGGATATTCGTAGGCGGCCGAAACACGCCGTCGAGGAAGGTTTGTCTTCGTCAAGCGGCCGAAAGGAGCGG